>NC_033800.1:119449598-119487748 GCF_001876935.1 Asparagus officinalis
CCCCCACCCAGAAAAAAAAAATAAAAAAAGGAAAAGTGAGTGTAACAATAACAAAAAGTTAGGCAAGAATGGAGTATTACGGAAACCCCCCGACGCGGATGACCGCCACTCGCTCCTCTGCTCTGCTCCCACCTAATTGAACGCCCAATCATTTCCTCTCCTTAAAAACCCGCTTGCTACTTGCGCAAAATACCACCCAGATACCCAAACCTCGAAATCGGGCCGGCCCCAATTTTATCCCGTCGCCGGCGGTGGCCATCTGGTTGTCCCTCTACTTGACCTTTCGTCTGGGGTGCGCTCTCGTGGGTGAGGGGGGGTAAGAAAGGTGTGTGGGTTACGAGATGGAGGCTTTGTCGGTCGTGGTCACGGGATGATAAAAAGCAAGGGGGAAAGGAAAAAAGCGTGACCCGCATTCTGAGCCGATAAGATGGAAAAGAGGTTGCAAGTGTGGAGGAGGCGGATTCAGGCTAATCATACTCATGCTCTGGGGTCCTTGGATCTGTGGACGTTTGTAATGAAAGAATAACTTCATATCTACATTTAGGGCTGGGCGTATTCGGTTCGGTTCGGTTCTACGTCCAATCCGTATCCAATCCAAATTTTTCGGATTCCCAAAACTCTCATCCAGATCCAGATTTTTTCCCCTTCATCCGAATATTCGGCCCAACCGAAATTCGGTTCGGTTCGGTTCGGTTTCGGTTTTGAATTTGTAAAGAGTTCTATCCAAAGACTTCTGTTGTGAATTTGCAAGGTGGGCATTGTCCTCATGATGAGGTTCCTGAGCTCGCCAACAAAGCTTTATTAGACTGGTTATCATCTTTAGAATAAAGTTTTGAGTTGATATAATTACGCAGAGAACTGATGTTTTAAAGATGTTGTTCATATAATACAACATGCTTATCTCTTGTAAGTATCATGTACATAACACATTTTGTGATTGATTTGAATCTTATGTAATTCTCAAGATCTTTTCTGCGAATTTTTTTAACTAAAGTTTAAGTTTATTTAATTACACGGGGGAGTGATGTTTTGTATGATATTGTTCATATAATGTAGCATATACATCTATTGTAAGTGCATCATGTGCATAACAAATTTTCTGGATTGATTTGAATCTTTACTTAGTTCTCAAGGATATTTTTCTGTGATATTGCTGTACTCATTGCTTGAAACTGTTCCTTGCGCCGTTTGAATCTATTGGATGATAACAGAAAAAGTTTTGATGTATAAGTTTAGTCTCTAAACCGCCCAACAGAATTCGGGTCGGTTTTTTTGGGCAGTTCAGGGGTTCAAACCGGATCCAAACCGATTTAATTCGGTTCGGGCGGTTTAGAGACTTCTTCTCATCAATTTAATTCGATTTGGTTAACCGGTCCATTTTTTCGGGCGGTTTTTTCGGTTGAACCGATTTTTTTCGGTTTTTGCCCACCCCTATCTACATTAACCTTCAAATCAATACTATGGTGTCATAATTTTAAGGTTCTTTCTCCTAGAAATCACCTTAAAAAAAAAGACCATTATACAAAAAATATTTTTTATTTTTAATTTATATGTATAACTATCTTTGAAAGTACAATTTGTGTTTAGGCTCCAAAAATTAAAAAACTCATGAGACTAAGCCCCTACACTTTTACCCCATGTGATTTTATTTTACGCTAAAATCTAATTTTTTTTTTCATGTGACGAATAGGAAAATGATTTAAGGACCCAAAATATGGGACCAAGAGAAGGGACAGGTGGGGTGTCCCCTCCCTATTGCATAATGAGTTGGTCATGCCAACTCATTATGCAATAGGGAGAGGATACATCACTTGTCCCCTCCCTTGGTCCCATATTTTGGGTCCCCGTAGCAGCACTCTAACGAATAAGCCCTCTTCCACACATATTTTTCTCTCAACATTAAAATACCCTTCTTCTTCTTCCTTCTATCTTTCTCATGTACTACTCCTCTCTTGCTCTAATCAACTTCCTCCTCCTTTCTTCTCTGTTTGGTTTTTCATCTTCCTTCCTTCTCCTCTACTTCACCTCCGCCCTCTCATGTCCGCCCTTCTCTCTCCTCCGTCCATATTCCTTCCTCTTTTTACCTTCACCATCTTCATTTTCTCCCCCCTTGTCTTCTCTACCTAATCTTCATTCTCAACCCTCCTCCTTCTTCCCTCTTCCACCTCTTCCACTCATCCTTCTCTCCCTTCTCTTTTGTTATGGTAATTTACCATCTAAAGATGAAGATACCAAAAGATTGTCTACAAAAGCTAAAAAGGCCATGGTTCAAACCAGCTTAGAGGCTCCAAAGCCCAGCCAAGGGCAAGTTTATCGGCCAGTCGAGCAGGCGAGTTATTTTTGACCAAGGGTCATCATTACTGTCTCGAAATGTGGGACCAGTCGGTCCATCGTAATCAAGACGACTCCTCCAGCAGACGTCTCGACTATACACTCGACTCGAATCTCACTCGGCTATCGAGTTGAGAAATTACAAAGACAACTCACGAACCGACTCGCCTCTACTAAGGGGATAAGATCCAGCTAAGCTCACCTCAGATGTCAATCAACACAACAGCACTAATCAGTCCCATCAAGATCTCTGCTCTGACAAATCCCCTGCATAAGCTGTTTATTCTACTCACAAGTCACTTCTCTGGGATCGTCATGATGCTCTTCTGGGCTCAAATAACTTCCCCTCCAGTCATCAGCCGCCATTTGGAGGGGGAAGGACAACTGAACAGTGGGCTTATCCTCTGCCCTGCCTCATTTGTCGAATCCAGGATATTAAGAGGACACCTCTCTCCTGTATTTGAGTGACTTCTCTCCCATCGCTAGTCGACACTTGGAAGGAGAAAGATGACTCAGCCTCCAGCTCACCCTCAACTGCCTCCTGTGCATAGTCAAAGCCGAAGGGTCAAACTCTCAGAGGCGATGGGCTATAAAAGGACGAAAATAAGGTAAAAAGAAGGATTTTTTCTGCTACTTCTTCATAAAAGCTCTGAATTTATCTTTGCTAAAAGAGAATCATTAACTCCATAAGAGCATATTGTGAGGACCTCAATGGCCCAGAGACTCTCCCTCAAACCCCGCTCAAGCTCACCAGCTGACTTGACTGTCGGAGGTACCATGGGGGAAATGAGCCCCGCCCTCCCACGGGTTTCTTCTTGTCTGTGCAGAAAGACGAGGAATTCCAGTCTAAGGATCGGGCATAAAATCAGAGGAGGAGTCGGTCCTATCTCTCATCCTCCCCCTATTCACCATCGGCGCGAAGACCAGAACCGCAACCCCATCGACTATGTGTTCACGAACATCAACAGCTTTCATCTCTATTTGCCTCCCACTCTTCCCCTCCTTTTTTTGTTCCACTTCCACCCTCCTCTCTCCTAGATTTCTATCTTCATTTGCTCATTCTTCTTCAGCATTCATCGCCATAATTTGGTTTACATATAAATTAAAAATGAAATGTGGTTTTTACATAATTATCCTATTTTAAGGTAGTTTCTAGAAAAAAAAATTTAATTGACATTGATGTATACTAGCTTTAGTGATAATAATTATAAATTGTATAAGTTTTTATTTTTTATTTAACATGGGAGGATTGTAATATTGATCTAGAAATTAAGCATGCTAATTCTCAAATTGGTTTATCAAATCGTGGATTTGTGTAATGAATCTCACAAATCATTTTGGACTATTTCGCAAAAGTTAAAGGAATGGGATTAAGGAGATCAATTGACATAGCTGTACCATTTTCTTAATCTGAAGGGTTGATTTCATAAATTGTCGAATAAGGTTTATTCTAATTTTTTGAATCATTTTTAGCGTTTGAATAATAAGGGTTATGTCTACTTTCTTTATAAATAGAGAGATTTATCTCTTAACATACCTAACTAGGAGTAACAACAAGCCCCTCAATTTGAGGAGTTAATTCATTTTAACCTGCTAGAGAGTTATCTTAACCTCTAGCAGCTTTTGTATTTGACAAATTATGGAATATTAACTTTACGCTTTGTGTAGATTTTTGTGTTTGTTTGTCGGAAATTTTGCAATAAGAAAATGAATGAAAGAATTGCGTTTGACTTTATTCTCTCTAACTGTTTAGAAAAAGAATGATTACAACCCTCTCTACTCTTGATTACAATTTGAATTCCTGATTACAAAAGAGAAGAGAATGATCTGGATTCTCTCCTTTGTTTAATTCTGGGTTCTTCACGGTGGCGATGAGATGCCTCCCTCGAATGCTCGCGTCGAGTTTGCTTCTCGTTGACGATCCGAATATCTGTGCTCACTGGAACAACGATCTTGTCTGGTTGATAACTCTTGATGAGTTTTGTGATTCAGAATGAGTAACAAACTCTGATAAAAAGAGTTGTTTGAACCGAAAATGATTCGGTTAATAAACCAAGTATCTAACGTCTGGATCCCTCAATGGATGTTGATTCCCCAGACTGTGTAAAGAGTTAATTCTCCAACTCTCTCTCTAAGATCCTCTCCAGAAAATCTGATCTCCAATGATATCTCGTCCTTCGATCTGATTATCAAAAATCCGATCTCAGCAATCCAAAAAGAGATCCTTCAACTCTGTTGAGTTTGTTGATATTTATAGGGGGATAGGGGTGTAACTGCCCCCATAATCCGCACCTAAGTAGGGGTTTAGTTATCCCATTAATCGGGTGTAACAACCCACTTAAGCCACTCCTCAAATCGTGGGTGAAGAGCGGACTTCGAAACCGCCTGGATCGTGTTTGAACAGGTCAGAGCTTTGACATGCGTTCTGGCCTAAATTCTGTGTTTGAACGCAGCATCTGGAGGTGCGTTCTGCAGCGATATTGAGCTGCGTTCTTCGATGTTTGAAGGTGCGTTTGGCAGCAGTATAGAGCTACGTTCGACGTCGGTTGGAGCTGCGTTGAGCAGCGATGGAGAGCTGCGTTGGGCAGCGATGATGAGCTGCGTTGAGCAGCGATGGAGAGCTGCGTTGGGCAGCGATGATGAGCTGCGTTAGGTAGCGATGATGAGCTGCGTTGAGCAGCGATGGAGAGCTGCGTTGGGCAGTGATGATGAGCTGCGTTGAGCAGCGATGGAGAGCTGCGTTGGGCAGCGATGATGAGCTGCGTTGGGCAGCGATGGAGAGCTGCGTTGAGCAGATTGTTGAAGCTGCGTTCAGGTTTCTCTGTCTTTATATATGGATGACACCAATGACCAGTAAAGGAGGTCTTATTCAGGCCATTTGTGACAATTGAGGCATCTCAATAACACTTTATCAACTGCAGGTCACGATCTCCACTAAGATTTCTTTGCATGATTTAACCATGTGCTCCTCGGTGTGTCGAATATCATTACACTGTTCATCAACACCTCTAATAGTTGCTAATATAATATTAGTTATGTTGTTGTCGTAGCCATCAAGATCAATCATCTCACATAAGCAGCTGTATCTTTGTTTGCAGCGGTTGAAGCTGCGTAGGTAATCAAATTGGTGTTGTGTCTTGAAGATGGTACGTAGGGAGGACTTCCACGTCTTGGTTTGAAGAGATCGTCGATTTGTAATCTCTTTCTGTCAGAGCGTTGCTAAAGATCGTCGTTTTGTAATCTTTGCTTTAGCTCTTTGATATGTGAAAGTCTTCAAATTGTAGCCTTCTGGAAGTCGTCCGATTGTAACTTCCATCATCAGTGTTTGATGGGGAATCAGCTATCTTTTTTTAGACAGCCTACAAGATGGAGTGGGGCATCTTCGTTGACTTCTTCATTCTCTTTTGGTTCATCCGTAATGACTTGGGTTTTAGCTTGTTTGACTAGTTTCGTCATCTTCAGGGGAGTTGGGCATTTTTGGGCTTAAGACAGATCTGACGTCATAGATGGAGAGAACCACAAGCCTGTATAAGAAGGACTTTATCCCCAGCTTAGTCAGGAAGACGGTCCTCAGAGGGATTTATCTTCTCTCCTGATCATATCGCCATTACTTGGAATATTAACCCCTTGAAAGGGTCATTTGTGTAATTGGCTAAGGTTGATCATCAGAACGCATGTCCAAATCATGCGTTCGACTGTTGAAACATGAAGGTGCGTTCGGAAGTTGAAACCTCTCTTTTTGAAAACACGAGAATCACGTTTCGGGTGAGATTTTGCCTAAAATCCCGCTTCGATTTGACAGCTACAGCTGTATATAAATGGGTTATTGAGGTCAAATCAAAAGGTCATTCGACTTTTCCCCCTTTTTACTCGATTTCTAAACAGGGCTCCTGTTCATCTTCTCCAGTGCTTCAACGGAGGAAAGGATCCGTTCCTAAATACTTCGCCCATTTTCATCTTCCTCGCTACGGTTGCCATGGGACCTAAGAAGAAAATGGCCTCAAAATCAAAGATCGCCGAAGCTCAGGGTGCTTCTTCAGCTAGAACCTCTGGGGACGATCAAATCCCCGCGCCTTCGTCGCTGGTTTCTTCCACTAATGGTAAGATTGAACCATTGGAAGTTGGTTTGATAGATCTCACGTCCTTGACCCCTGGTTGACGATCTGTATTTAAGCTCAAGAGATAATTCTGGGCTGGTAACCAATTTTCAAGAAAACGCATGGCCAGCTCCATCGTTCATAAAAATTTCAACGCAAGTTTAGACCCTGCGTTTAAAATCTTGGAGGTAGGTTGAGACCCCGCGTTTGAGAATCTGAACGCAGATCTAAACCTTGCGTTCAAAATTAGATGCAGGTTAAGACCCCGCGTTCAAGAATTCAAACGCAGATCCAAACCTTGCGTTCAAAAATTTAGATGCAGGTTAAGGCTCCGCGTTCAAGAATTCGAACGCAGATCCAAACCTTGCGTTCAAAAATTTAGATGCAGGTTAAGACCCCGCGTTCAAGAATTCGAACGCAGGTCTAAACCTTGCGTTCAAAAATTTAGATGCAGGTTAAGGCTCTGCATTAAATGATCTGGACGCAGGTCTGAGACTTCTTCTGACTAACTTTTCTATTTGCAGTATGCTACTCCAGCGAGCCTCTTTCCTTCAACTATTACTTCGGTCATGCGGGAGGTGCGGTGAAGAATACAATCTTCAGTTTTGCCTTCGAGTATCCAATATTCCAAGATATCCACAAAGAGCGGGCGAAACTCATCACTCAGGCTTTTCCTGAGACTCTCAGGTCTTTGGTTACAAATGCCAAATTTGAAACCGCAGAGCGTGAGATTTTAAAGAAGCTGTCCTTCCTATTCGGGGATTCTGTAAAAATGGACCCCAAGCGGATGTCCGAGGGGAATTACAAATGGCTGAAGGTCGTCAACAACCGTCGTCTTTTCCTTCCCAATTTGGAGCGGATGTGGCCGATCTCTTATTATCAGTGCGCTTCTATCCCGTTGTTCAAGACCAAGGCGGTGTTGCTACGGGGCATATCACTCATCGGGGTACTCATCCGGCTGGTTTCAATAATTTTCTGGCTTTGAAGCCAGGTTTATTCCAAAAAGAGCATCCTGTCGGAGAGCCTGCTAAATTGGCGGAGGTGTTCATTAGAACATTTATTTCTGTCAAAGGAGAGTTTCCTGCTCGAGATTTCAGGGCCCCTACTTGGGTTCACTCCAGTGATGTGGACTGGTGAGCCCGGATGGTAAATTTTGTCTTGGAGGAACTAGAAGAACCTTTGAGAATTTCGGATTTGAGAGTTCCAATAATGGCCACTCGATATGGCATTCCTCCGAATTACAGCAGACTCTTCGCTATGCTAGAATTCTACAACCCTCACACCGGCACCTTTTTCACCCCATTTGGTGAACTGGGCTTCGCTCTCCACGAAATGTTTGAAATTTCTGGACTGTCTTTTGGAGAGTTGCCTTATGAGGAGTTTGTTCCCGGAAGCAGGGAATTAGAGATCCTAAAAAATGGTGCTCCCGAAATCTACGACACTTACTGGGAATTGATGTGTCATTTCCAGATATGTGCACAAATTACTGGGAAAAGAGCAAGCGGCGTGAAACAAGGACAGTGGGCGGAATATCTTTTCCACAATCTGTGGGACAAAGAAGCTGAGGTGATTCGCTTAGCGGCCAGTACCCTCGAAGAGATCACGGAACGTATCAATGACACGACCTCTCATTATACTTGCGAGGTAGAGGAGGATGTCTTCCCGGCGTTTACCACGTTTGAAAGCTTCCACTATCAGGCAGAAGTCCCTATCTCGGACATGGCTTTGTTCGCTGGTTTTCTGACTCTCTGGTTGAAGCGTTGTGTGGTACCCACAAGACCGGTGGATGCTATTACTTCTATTGGCTTATGGACGACCCTTGAATCTTCTTTCAGCCATGGTGTGCTGCTTACAAAGTGGTTTGCGGGAACTATCTTCCGAATTTGTTTCTGTCAAGAAAGTGGATTCCGACGGGAAGACTATCATTCAGACCCCAACCCCTCGAGTGCCGATGCCATATATTTATTTGGTGTCTTGGTTCGTGTTGCACTGTCCTCCGATAATGACGACTCCTGAATCAAGTGGCACCTCAACTCCTCTTGTTCAGCAATTAGAAACCTCTGAATGGGCCGGTTGGTATCAAGTTAAATTCCGTGAAATATTGAGACGGGATTACAATTACGAGATTGCTTGCAAGTTTCCCGCTTTCGAGGGCGGCGCGTATGGAGAACTTCATCAAGAAACTCCGGGGCCAAATTCTTTCACCATGCTTAGCAGGGGTGCCTTTTGGTGGCTCATAAACATTCGTCCGGGCTATCTTATTTTTCGACAAGGGAGGAAATGCTTTATCGAACCATATCAGCCTTATCGTTTTTCTCGGCAATTTGGCTATGACCAGCTCTATGTTGGGAACCCAAACCCTACTCTTGCGTACACAGGTAATGTGTATAAAGGAGCAAGAGCTTGGTACTACTCAGTAGATGGTTGTACCGGAGTAAAATTCCGGCTGCCACATAAGACGCCCAATGCACGTACCTCTCTGAGCTTCTGTACCTGGTACCAGGTCGCTTCTCAGATTTCAGCTTATAACATGAATACCTCTTGCTTGAAAGCCATCCGCAAATGGTACGCCTCAAAGAAGAGTGCCAAAAGGTTCCGCGCCCGTGGTGCTAGCGAATATTTATCATATGAGAAGTCGATTCCAGAGGACGAACGGCAACAATCACCAGAGCCAATTCAGGAAGAGGTCAGGATGCCGGATACTCGCGAGATAGAACCTTCAAGAGTTCAGACTCGGAGTAAGAGTGCCACTGGAAAGAGAGCGCTAGGGCCGGTCGAAGAAGCCAAGTATGACAAAAGAGCTCGTCGGAAGTTAACGCTCGAACCCCCTGCTTCCAAACTTATGACGGATGCTCAGAAAGCATGGTGTACCGAAGACGAAGAACAAGAATCGACTGCTATGGAACTCTCGCCTCAGCCTGGTCTCCCCTCAGTTGGTTCTGTTTTAGGAGGCCATGATTCTTCTACTCATTCATTGTATGAAGAAGAGCGTGGAGATGAATCTTTTGCAGGGGGTGCAGAGTTTGTCCCTGAAGACACGCTTCATGATACCGCCTCCACTGCCTCTCATGTTGCAGAAGACATAGCTCCTGCCCAAGAACTTCTAGAGGCTGCCCCGCAAGGCTTAGCAACAGATAAGTCTCCTTCCGCTTCTGTGTTATTACCAATTGTAGGCGACTCACAGCCTAGTCCTACTACTGGAATCATAGCAAAGCCTACTGTCGCCGAAGATGCGTCAGCATTTCCCCCTGTAGGCGAAGAGGAACCTATGGATCACGGCGAAGGTGCAGATGCCACAGACGATGAAGGCGACCGGCGTGGGAATGAAGGGAGCAATGACAACCTGGGTGATGCCAGTGATGATCCCGATGACTGGGATATTCCACCACCATCTTTTTCCGACAAAGCGTCAGCCTACTTTCCTCTACCTCTCACTGGTAAGTGTCGTTTATTTCGGCTTGCGACTAATCTTTAATCTATATTTAAACGATTTTCTCATGCAGATCCTATGATACATGAGGCAAGTACTGTCACCCCTCCTTCGACGCAACAGCTTATGCTAGCGCCGGCTCAAGTGTCAGAGCCACCTCGCTTGGAGACCTCGATGACGGTCCTCCCACCGACGACTTTATTGACGATTTCTTTAGCCTCTACGGAAGTTGTAGACGTGCCAAGGTCATCTCAAATGGGGGAACTGATGGCCTTGCAATCGAGTCCATCTCAACTGGATATTGGCACTCCTTCCCAAGCTACTACACCGAAATCGCCTGCTGGTCTTTTGCTTGGCTTCGCGTGTTCAGAAGTTTCTGTACCGTCGCCTATTGCTGTTTCGAGCCCCGCAGACGTACCAGATTTTGTCAAGATTTCCCTTGACTACTTGGGAGGGCTTACCAAGAAAATAATTGAGGTTGTGCTAGCCGGACGAGATACTTTTGATACCTTCAAGCCCATGCTCACGAACAGTTTGAACAACCTCAAGCTCGTAGGTGACGTCGACGTTGTTCAGCGCTGTTCCGAAGCCATCTCTCGTCTAGAGGGACAACTCAGATTCTTGGAGGCTTTGAGTCGCGCTGATGTCCAAGCGCAGATTGCATCCACATTCGAGGATATCCGGGCCGAGGAAGTCAATAAGTATGAAGTCACTTGACGTCATATAGCAGAACAAGAGATCGAGGTGGAACATCTGCAACAACTGCATGCTCACTGAGCTGACACTTTCGAATACTTCTCTGGAGAATTTGCGAGAGAAGATCGCTGCCGCTGAAGTGGAGTTGACTAGGATGAAGGCTCAATTCAAACGAGAAGAATCTATTGTCACTGAGCTCAATGTCAAAAGTGCTACTTCCCTGGTGAATTACCGTGCCAAAGCTGGTGCTCTGGAAGAAGCTAAGAAGGAGGTATCTGCCATGCTGTCTAGTGAGGATGAGCTTCGGAAACGGGCCGAGATGCAGGTTCGGGCCGACCATGAAGAAAAACTTTCTGACATTAAGTCTCGGCTAACTTCATTTAATCTGATGAATTGATGAGCCTGTTTTTGTATCGTTCTTTTGGTAGGAACAACACTTATCTTAGGTCACCTTGTTTTCCTTTAAATAAAGGTAGTGCTGCCGTTTGGCTTTTTATTGTTTCTTTTTCATATCATGTTTTGACATGGAACAATGAAATACCAGTTTGATATTGCGACAACTACTATTTATTCCCCTTGTATTATGCTTTTGTCTTAAATACTAGAAGAATCCTATAAGTGGCAAGAATGTAATATTACCGTGGCACACTTCGTTGTCTTGTCGCTCTACTATTAAGAGTCGACAAGTGGAAGGTGTTGTAATTGGTGCAAATATATTAGACCTATCGCTCTATTAACGAGATCGATAACTAGAAAGTGTTGCGATTTGGAGGCAACTTTGGGCACCTATCGCCCTGTTGACGAGAGCTCGATATGTTAGAAGTGTTGCGTTGGGGAGTTAACTTTGGGGACCTACTCGCTCTATTTTGACGAGAAGTCGATAAGTATTAGAAGTGTTGCGATCGGAGCAAGCAACTTTGAGGACCTATCGCTTTATTGACGAGAGTCGATAAGTTAGAAGTAGTTGCAGATCGGAGCAACTTGAGGAAATAGAAGTTCAAATTCGTAGCATTGAAACCCATAATGGCGTTTAATTA
Organism: Asparagus officinalis; assembly: GCF_001876935.1. Taxonomy (NCBI): domain Eukaryota; kingdom Viridiplantae; phylum Streptophyta; class Magnoliopsida; order Asparagales; family Asparagaceae; genus Asparagus; species Asparagus officinalis. Next base: position 119,461,190 of record NC_033800.1, read on the forward strand.
CTGACATAAGAAATGTACAAAACGTTTTAGCAAAGCGCATATTTCCCAGAATTCCATTCTAGAACTTAGGGGTACCCCCCTGCGTTCATGTCTTTAGGGGACTGCGTATTATTTGAAGAACGCATCTAATGAACCATTGCGTTTGGTTCGATTTATGGACGCGCGGCTTTGTCCGCGGTCTAACAGAAGCTGAACTGGCGCGTAAATGATGAGACGAAGAGGCCCTTACTCAAACGGGGAGTCTTGGAACTCTGCACGCTTATTAATTATTTATAAATGGGTTTACTTAGTCTTTGTCAGGCCTAACGCTTAGACTCCTCCCTTTGAAACTCAGAAACGACGTTTCTTCTCGTTAATTCTTTTCCAAGATTTCGTCGTCTGCCATGGAGCTCCCAAGAGATCTCACGAACAGATGGCGGCACTTCTTCGCGTTGAAGGTGCTCTGAATCCGCCTTCCGGACCGCGTCGACGCTCGACGTGCTGGTCATCGGGTATCCTCGATTGTCTTAAGATTTTTCTTTGATTGATTTTCTTGAATTCCTTAGATGAGTTCTGAGTGTGACGATGACAATATAATTGTCTCTTCAATCTTGAATGTGAAAAGATTTCAATAGTCTCTTGATGAAAAACTGTTCTTTCTTGACTTTTGGATCCTGAAGAACTTTCTGTGTCCGATTGTTTGTAAACAAGATATCAAACCATCTGTGAAACACGGAAAAGGTTTCCTGTGTTTTTGATAAAGACTTGTTAGCTTTTTTGACAGTAGAAAGATTTTTATTTGTGTTGTTGTTGATGATATAGCAAAGGTCGATCCCTTAATCTGGGCGAGTTAGATTCTTTGCTTTCAATGATTTTGACGTAGGTCTGAACTCCTGCCGTTCGAATAGTTGTCCAAGAGTTTTTACTGAATTTGCTGCTGGCTTTGTTGACAGGTGGGACTTCTGTGCGCTGAACCATATTATCGTTTCTGGACGATGAAGGACAGGGTAGTCCAAGAGGAGCCATCGATACGCCTCTTGCTTAGTCCCTACCTGGTTAGTGTTCACCGCCGACTTCGGGTGACACTTCCTCCAAAGCTCCTGGAAAAAAATGGTTGAATAAGCCTATCTCATCTCTAGAAACAAGGATGGGCCCCGTTTTTAGATTTTCTGGTTCGTTCTTTGATGTGATGGACATTGCTGGAATGCATCATCGCAGCTGGACTGATCACTGCGCCAAGAAGGTTCACTTGTTCAGACGTACTGTGGAAACCCTAGAGAAGCTGCAGAGCGCTGACTTGAAGCCTGAGATAGGGGAGGCTCTTCAGGCTTTGCGATCAGAAGCTGGTGCTGCTGCTGTCACTGCTGAAGAATTAAGGGGGAGAGCTGAAGCAGAGATCCGAGCCAAGCATGCTGCACGTATAGCTCAAGCCAAAGCCCGCCTGGCATCCTTTTCCCTTCAGGAACCCCCCTTTTTTATTAAATAAATTTTTAGTCTGTAATAACTTTTTGGTACTTCCTCAAACACTTATTATCTGCATGAAATGAACTGCTGCTGTTTTTCTTGCATTTTTCTGTGTTTGTCTGGGATGTTGCAGTCTTGTTGTGATGTTGGAATTTCTGCAAATTATTCCTTTGTGTTCGTATGATCTGAACGCAGGCCCATTGAGGACATCTTCTGGAAGTTGAAATGATCATGTTGTGCGTTCGTTGGTGCGAACGCAGTGTCAGGTTCTGCAACTGTAGGACTTGAAACGCAGCTGTAGACTTGTTTTGAACGCAGTCATAGGACTTGCGTTCAAGAGGATTGAACGCAGTCAAAAGACTTGCGTCCAAGAGGACTGAACGCAGTCAAAGGACTTGCGTTCAAGAGGATTGAACGCAGTTGTAGACTTGTTTTGAACGTAGCCATAGGACTTGTTTTGAACGCAGCCATAGGACTTGCGTTCAAGAGGACTGAACGCAGTCAAAATTGGGACTTTTTCACCAAACAGATTATGCTGATAGCTATCTGAAAGACTTTGGAAAATTCTTTTATTATAATGATTCTCAATAACTTAAATCGTCAGAGGTGTAGTGTTAACTTGACGACATACAAAGTAGGAGAATTTCTTTACTCAAACGAACATTTGATAAGCAACCCCCAGCTGAACTCAAGAGACTTGCATCTTACGGGTAATATTTCTTAAGAAACTTCCCATTAATTGGCATCATAAGTCTGTCGCCTTTCTTATTGATGAGACGGTAAGCTCCGTTGGAATAGACTGTCTCAACGACAAAAGGCCCTTCCCATTTAGGGTTAAACTTCTCTTTAGTTTTATGAGTCATCACCATGGGTCGTCGATTGACCAAAACCAGATCGCCCTTTTTGAAAATCCATTCCTTAACCTTTTTGTTGTAGGCTTTGGAAATACGAGCTTGATATAGTTCAATCTGTTGTTGAGCTTGGAGTCTCTTGTCGTCTAAAGCTTCGAGTTCCTGCAAGCGTCGTTGGTGTTTCTCTTGTCGTCTAAAGCTTCGAGTTCCTGCAAGCGTCGTTGGTGTTTCTCTTCGTCTGTCAGTCCAGTTGTGAACGCGACTCTCAGAGACGGGATCTGAATCTCAAGTGGTATTACAACTTCACAGCCGTACACTAAGGAGAATGGCGTAGCTCTGGTAGAGGTCCTCACTGTTGTTCGGTAGGCCCACAAACACTCGCCAAGTCTTTCGTCCCAATCACGTCGGCTTTTGGAAACAAACTTTTTGAGAAGCTTTACTATGGTTTTATTGAAAGCTTCCGCAAGACCATTTGCTGGCGGATAGTACGCCGTAGATGCGACACTTTGGATGTGAAATTTATCATAGAATCTCTGAAATCCAAAGCTAACGAATTGTGTTCCGTTGTCGTGAACTATTCGTCTCGGGACTCCAAAGCGATAGACAACGTGATGTTTAATGAACTTGATCACATTCGAAGTCTTGACTTCTTTCAACGGGATTGCTTCCGCCCATTTGGAGAAATAGTCGGTCACGGCCAGAATAAACCGGTGTCCTTTGGAAGTCGGAGGAGAAATTGGTCCCACAATATCCATGCCCCACATCTCAAATGGCCAAGTTGCAGATGTAGGATGTAAATTACCTGGCGCTTGATGGATAAAATCTCCATGAATTTGGCATGCGTGACAGCGTTTAGCATAGTCGACTGCGTCTGAAAACATATTTGGCCAATAATAGCCAATTCGTCGAAGACGATCTCCTAATTTAGCTCCGAGCTGATGAGCCCCGCACATTCCGTCGTGTAAGGGCCTCCTTTGCTTCCTTTCGAGAGAGACATCGAAGCAAAACTCCGTCATGTGATTTACGATATAGGGTCCGAGAAACCGCATCATAATAGAACTGGAGGGCCTTCCGTTTGATAGTGGCCGCTTCCTTAGGGTCATCAGGCAATATTCCGTATATGGCATAGTCGATATACGGGAATCGCCAATCTCTAGCTTCAAACTCCATCGAGGCTGTACAGACTTCCCCTGTCAACGTCTCCTCAGAGCTTTCCTCCATGAGAATCTTGAAGCAGTATAACTCGCGTCCTGTAACCGAGATTGTAGTTTCATCCCCTGGAGGTAACGCTAATGAAGTTGCCAGTGAGGCTAAAGCGTCTGCGTAAGCATTCTGAGTTCGTGGAATATATCCGATAAAGAAACCTTTAAACTTCTCAGCTTGCTTTAGCACTGCGATATGATACGGGATAAGATCCTCATGCCGCACTTCGTATTCCCCTCGGACTTGGTTAACGATGAGCTGAGAGTCACCGTAAGCTTCGAGGTGGTGAACATTAAGTTCTTCGGCAAATTGCATTCCTAATAGTAAAGCATTATACTCGGATACATTGTTGGTGCATGGTTCGATTAGGGAGAACCCCCTTGGGATTACGTGACTGTTCGGAGAAACGAGTACGACCCCCACTCCTGCAGTGATTGCTCCGTGAGGGTTACCTCTAGATGCCCCGTCGAAGAATAATTTCCACACATGCGTGGTTTCTTGAGTAACGCAAGTTTCAGAGACTTCATCAGGCAACTCTTCATACAACTTAGATGTCCCTGACACTGGGTGGTCAGCTAAGAAATCTGCCAACGCTTGACCCTTGACTGCCTTTTGGAGCATAAACTGCATATCATATTGTGACAAGAGAATGACCCACTTTGCGAGTCGGCAATTTAGAGATGATGGTTTCGTCATCAAAACTCTCAACGGATTCACCTTAGAGATGACGTGAATTGTCTGTCCAACCAGGTAATATCGCATCTTTTGAACTGCGAATACCAAGGCGAGACATTCTTTTTCAACTGGATTGTATCGGTGTTCGGCTCCCATCATAGTCCTACTTAGGTAATAGATGGCTTGCTCTTGACCCTGATCGTTGTTCTGAGCCAACAGAGCTCCAAGAGAATGTTCCATGGTTCTCACATATAACAGGAATGGTTTCCCTAATTTTGGGGCTACAAGAACTGGCGGTTGAGTAAGGTACTCCTTAATCTCCTCGAATGCTTTTTGACATTCTCTATCCCAGACAAAGGACACTCCTTTCTTCATGAGCTTGGAAAAAGGTTGACAGCGTCCTGAGAGATTTGATATAAATCTACGAATATAGGCCAATCTCCCTTGCAAACCCCTGAGCTCTTTGAGATTCTTAGGCGGTGGCATGTCTTGGATAGCACGCACTTTTTCCGGGTCGAGATAAATTCCCTTGGAGGTAACGATAAATCCCAGGAATTTTCCACTTGATACCCCGAGGAATGATTTTGTCGAGTTCATCTTCAATTGATGTGCCCGCATGATATCGAACATCGTCTTCAAGTCTGTAAGATGATCACCTTTGTGTTGGCTTTTTACTGCTATATCGTCAACATAGCACTCGATCTTCTTACGTAGGTGCTCGTGAAAGATGACATTCATTGCACGTTGATAAGTTGCACCCGCGTTTTTCAGGCCGAATGGCATCACTGTATAGCAATATACCCCCAGTGGTGTTCTAAAAGCGGTATACTTTTCGTCTTCTGGGTGCATCTTGATCTGATTGTACCCGGAAAATCCGTCCATGAAAGACATCATTTCATACCCGCAGGTGTTGTCGATCATGACGTCGGTGATAGGAAGCGGAAATTCATCTTTTGGACAAGCGGCATTGAGATCACGGAAATCGATGCATATCCGGACCTTACCGTTCTTTTTGGGAACTGGAACAATGTTGGCCACCCAGTCTGGGTGCTGCTCTTCCCTAACAAAACCTGAGTCTATAAGCTTTTTAACTTCTGACTCAATTGATTCCATGATCTCTGGACGAAACCGGCGTTGTTGTTGCTTGACGGGCTTGGCATCGGGATCGATGTTGAGACGGTGCACGACAACCTTCGGGTCAAGACCAGGCATGTCTTCATAATTCCAAGCAAAGACATCTATATATTCTCGGATGAGAGATATAAGATTTTTTTTTTCGGATGATGACAAGTCTTCAGCTATGAAGATAGGCTTGGGGTTAGATTCATCTCCCATGTTGACCTGAATCACTTTATCTTCAGTGGGTGGTTCACGCTATTCAAAGCACATATCCCACAAGATGTTGAGGCGTTTAATCCAAGGGTCATCGGTTGATTCGATTAATTCTTCATTACTCTCTGCATCCTCGTCTGGATTACCAGTTGAAACCATGTTCACAGTTAGGCTTTTGAAGAAATGCCCAATACTGACGTCGGACTCATATGAAGATGTTCCAGATGAATGATCGTGACGCAGGTAGTTACTGATTTCATTTTCCGAAGCTGACGGAGTTGTGACATAACCTACGCCTCTTCCGGTTTTTTGATAGTAGTCCGGAGGTTTTCCTTCGGGAGTGAGAGACATCCGAATTGGTGTTCGCCTTCCTCTTCCGAAGTTTAAGCCCTGCTTTTTATTAAAGTTATATCCCATTCTTTTCATTAAATGTATAGCATTGGGTTCATGGTAATGAAATTGAGGGACACCATCATCTTCTTCCGAGCTTCCTCGTCGGAGTGGTGTGGGTTTAACTTTACCGAGACAGATTGGCTTTTGCCCTTTCTTTTTAGACGGGACTTCGAAGAAAGCCTTTTGTGCATCTTCTACTTCTTCATCGGAGGTGAAGGATGACTTAATTGGCAATGTGAGGCATGCTTCTACACGCAATGTATGCCATGAGCTGGTACCTGTATTATGATTATTCTCTAGTTGTCCAACTTTAAAAGATTCATCCGACAAGTACGCCAAAATAAAATCTTCATTAATGCACCACTCACCCTCACTCGGTACATTATTATTGTTCTCGACTGGACCAATTACATTAAAGTTCAGCTCCCATGGGCAATTCCCTTCCGGGTCTGGTTCGACATCTGCCTCATTACCACTGTCGACGTCTTCTTCCTCTTGTGACTCTGAGTAGAAGACTGAATCGGTGTGGAAATTTTCCACTCCCTTGAAGGGGTATTTCTCCGCAATCAGGGTTCGAACTTCGTCTTCATCATTGACATACTTCATGACTTGATGCAATGTGGATGGGACAACGCAATTTGCATGAATCCATGGTCGTCCTAATAACAGATTGTAGGATGTGTCCGCATCTATAATGTAACAAGCCACTTCGGATCTGAGATCTCCGATTTGACATCTGAGCTTAATCTTTCCCATATGCCGAGTGCTGTTAGCATTGAACCCGAAGATGGTGGTTTGGATAGCATGCAACCGATATAAGGGAATCCCTAAAACTTGCATAACTCTGTATGGCATGATGCTAAGTGCCGAGCCTGGGTCGACCTGAACGCGGCTGATTTCTGATGACCCGATATATCCTGTGTAATACAGAGGTCTGTCATGTTTATGTTTCACTTGCATATCTTCCTGAGTGAATGATATGCAGGGCAGGCTTCTGACTGCTTGTAAACACTGCAAACAGGATCTATCTTCTGACGCCTCGGGAATTGGAGTAACTTGGGTAATGAAGCTCTCCGTGTTCTTCAAAGCTTCAATCAGAGCTTCTCTGGTGGCTTTGGACAACTTCAAGAGCTCGTAAAGGGTGATCCTGGCTGGTATGTTGGCCAACTGTGCCATCACATTAAATTGGTAAGGGGCATTTGTTTCGCCAAGATCTTGGTGAAGATTTTTGTTGAACCGGAGCTCTTTTTGCTTCCCTTTATCAACCGGCTTCTTTGGCACAGAACCCCCAGCGTCTTGGGGCTGTTCTTCAGCTTCTTGAGCGTTCTGGTCATAATTCCTCAAATAAGTTTTCCCCGACCGCTCCCCTTTATGGACGGGGATAACACCATTTGCAGCAGCTACAGGGGGGAAATCACCAAACTGGACCGCAATCAGGTTAGTGGTTACAGTCTTCTGTTCCGGCTTCAGAGTGAGTACGTTAGCGTTCACCAAATTTTGCAAGATGTCTTTGAAGACATAGCACTTTCTAGTAGGATGTCCTAAGAACCTATGATAGCGACAGTAATTGGGGTCATCTACCTTTCCTGCTTCATCTGATTTTCTGATTTCAGGGAGCTGCAATTTATTATTCTTCCGAAGTAATTGGAACAGAGTGTCCACATGCTCTTCTTTGAACGAATACTGCTTGGGCGCTCTTTGCTGATTGGGTGTCTTGCTTGTCTTAGTAGGCGGTGGTACTTGCGTGTAGTCAGCTGCTAAAGTCTCTTTTCCCTTAGACCGCTGGGCATTGTTCTGATTGCGTTGCTGCTGCGGCTTGGGTTGTGGCTCTTCTTCAGCTTTGATCCGAGCTACAATCTCTTCAGCTTGCTCTCCTTGCGACACCAGTTGTCTCCAGGAGCGACATTCTGCTACCCCCATCTGAGTAAGGAGCTGAGTTTGCAAGTTGTGCCTGCAAGTTTCTACCAAGGTTGATTGAGTCATACCTGAGGGGCATCGCAATGCCATGCTGCGGAATCTTTCAACATAGGTCTTGATAGATTCTCCCTTTTTTTGCTTAGTGGCGAGAAGAGTCGGGACTGAGACCTCTGTGTCGTCTTCAAAGAACCTAGCCAAGAAAAGCCTTTCCAAATCTACCCATTTCTGAATAGATCCAGCAGGCAGTTTCATAAACCATTCGAATGCGACACCTTTGAGAGTACCGATGAATAGCCGGGTCAGAATGGCATCGTTTGACACTACATCTCCAGTCTGAGACTTGAAGTAGTAGATATGCTAATTTGGTGATCCTGTACCGTCAAAAGGTTGTAGCGTCAGGGCCTTAAACTTTGGCAGATAAGGAGCTGTATCCCATTCTGCAGGGTAAGGTCGTATCACTCCTTCCTCGCGAAGCTCGCTTCTGTTGGCCATTGCATTAAGGCAGGCTTCTAGCTCATCTACTTTGGTTGACTGAGGATATAGCTCTTTTTCCACCTCCTTCTCACCTTCAGAAGAGGATTTCAGGTTGTGAGTCTCACGATCTGGATGTTCGTGTACTTTTTGCTTTCCCTTTGATGTTGTCTTCCGGGAAGATTCAGGTTTTTGGCCTTTTTCAGCCAGAACCTGGGCCAACATGTCCTTCAATTGGAGAAGTGTTTCCTGTTGCGCCTGGAGTATGACATGATGTTCGTCCACCCTTTTGGCTATGTCTTTGGGGTTTCCCGTCATGTAAACCGAAACTTTTTGTGCCCCAACAGAGCTTGAAGATTGAGATTCAGCTATTGCCGAATGTTCATCACTCGTCGTAATCCCTTTGGCTAACTTTTGATAATTAACCGGTCGTATAGCTCCAGTCCGTGACCGAGTATGTCGATACACCCCTTCGAACTCGTCACAAATTTCTCGAACAGTCGGGGAATGGCTCCTTTCTGATTCATCGGAACTAGGATACGAGATCTTCCCTCTGCCGGTCATGTTGATAGTAACCTGAGGATACTCGGCTTCAGAATCTTTCTTCTTATGATGGCGTCGTCTCTTGGTAGGTCTGACGACATCCGCCAATCTGTCGAACACTGATTGTTGGGGTTCAGGTGCGCAACATTGGCACTCGGAGAGGACTGCTGAAATAATCCTCTCACAATGGCAGGAATGATTCGCCTGTTGTATTGGTTTTCTTCTAGAGAGTAACTCTCGCAAGTCGGGGCTTTGAGATTGACTCTTCATCGGAGATATGACCCTCTGTTTCTGAGGGGGCGAGACCGGTTCTTGGTGGACGTGAATCTTGAGTCCACTTCGATCCTTTTTAACTTGGCGGACCACATCGTATTCGGGAAGCGAAGTGCGAGGGTCGCGTTGTGATTTATAAACACCAGGCCTTGGCCTGCGTTCAGTCGATGAAACAGACCCCTTAAGGTCTTGTTTTGTTTGGACGCACTCATGAGGCGTCTGTTTTCCCTTAGCAGGGCTGTGTTTTGATTGGACAACGCAGCACTGGGGGTCGCGTTTAAGTTGAATCACCCGAGGTTCATAATTGGATTTGTTGCCTCGAAGTGTGCGTTCTGGAGTATGAACGCAATGCTTGGGCAGAGCTTCGGAAATGCAATCCTTGCGTTGGATCAAGGATTGATTTTCTCGGAGATGTGCTCGTCGGATGGATCTTCTCCGTCTTCGGGCGGCATTTTTCTTGGCTTGTTTCAAAGCTTTAGCAGCAGCGTCGCCGGCGTTCATCGTACCTTTCTCTGTCATAGGCCTTTTACAACCAAGTACATGCTGTGTCGAAATGAGCGTGGGATCTTCAGATTGCAGAGCAAGTTTGAGGCTTTGGCCAAAGGAGAGGGCTTTCTTTGGCGTCTCAACAGCAGTTAAAACCTCTTTAGAGTTCTGACAGGTATCCCGCCTAGCTTTGGGGCTAAGCGATCCAGAGGAGAGTGCCTCCTCGTACTTGGCTTGGTCAAACTCCACAACAAGAGTTTCGACGGTTGTTCCAGTGAGGTGAACGTCGGATTGCGCCACCACTTCATCGTCAGAGAAGCTAGTCCCCAGCGGAGTCGCCATCTTTTGTTTGTCGAAAATTTTGCAATAAGAAAATGAATGAAAGAATTACGTTTGACTTTATTCTCTCTAACTATTTAGAAAAAGAATGATTACAACCCTCTCTACTCTTGATTACAATTTGAATTCCTGATTACAAAAGAGAAGAGAATGATCTGGATTCTCTCTTTTGTTTAATTCTGGGTTCTTCACGGTGGCGATGAGATACCTCCCTCGAATGCTCGCGTCGAGTTTGCTTCTCGTTGACGATCTGAATATCTGTGCTCACTGGAACAACGATCTTGTCTGGTTTATAACTCTTGACGAGTTTTGTGATTCAGAACGAGTAACAAACTCTGATAAAAAGAGTTGTTTGAACCGAAAATGATTCGGTTAATAAACCAAGTATCTAACGTCTGGATCCCTCAATGGATGTTGATTCCCCAGACTGTGTAAAGAGTTAATTCTCCAACTCTCTCTCTCTAAGATCCTCTCCAGAAAATCCGATCTCCAATGATATCTCATCCTTCGATCTGATTATCAAAAATCCGATCTCAGCAATCCAAAAAGAGATCCTTCAACTCTGTTGAGTTTGTTGATATTTATAGGAGGATAGGGGTGTCACTGCCCCCATAATCCGCACCTAAGTAGGGGTTTAGTTACCCCATTAATCGGGTGTAACAACCCACTTAAGCCACTCCTCAAATCGTGGGTGAAGAGCGGACTTCGAAACCGCCTGGATCGTGTTTGAACAGGTCAGAGCTTTGACATGCGTTCTGGCCTAAATTCTGTGTTTGAACGCAGCATCTGGAGGTGCGTTCTGTAGCTATATTGAGCTGCGTTCTTCGATGTTTGAAGGTGCGTTTGGCAGCAGTATAGAGCTACGTTCGACGTCGGTTGGAGCTGCGTTCGACAGTGATGATGAGCTGCGTTGGGCAGCGATGATGAGCTGTGTTGAGCAGTGATGGAGAGCTGCGTTGGGCAGCGATGGAGAGCTGCGTTGAGCAGCGATGGAGAGCTGCGTTGGGCAGCGATGATGAGCTGCGTTGGGCAGCGATGGAGAGCTGCGTTAAGCAGCGATGGAGAGCTGCGTTGGGCAGCGATGGAGAGCTGCGTTGGGTAGCGATGATGAGCTGCGTTGGGCAGCGATGGAGAGCTGTGTTGAGCAGATTGTTGAAGCTGCGTTCAGGTTTCTCTGTCTTTATATATGGATGACACCAATGACCAGTAAAGGAGGTCTTATTCAGGCCATTTGTGACAATTAAGGCATCTCAATAACGCTTTATCAACTACAGGTCACGATCTCCACTAAGATTTCTTTGCATGATTTAACCATGTGCTCCTCGGTGTGTCGAATATCATTACACTGTTCATCAACACCTCTAATAGTTGCTAATATAATATTAGTTATGTTGTTGTCGCAGCCATCAAGATCAATCATCTCACATAAGTAGCTGTATCTTTGTTTGCAGCGGTTGAAGCTGCGTAGGTAATCAAATTGGTGTTGTGTCTTGAAGATGGTACGTAGGGAGGACTTCCACGTCTTGGTTTGAAGAGATCGTCGATTTGTAATCTCTTTCTGTCAGAGCATTGCTAAAGATCGTCGTTTTGTAATCTTTGCTTTAGCTCTTTGATATGTGAAAGTCTTCAAATTGTAGCCTTCTGGAAGTCGTCAGATTGTAACTTCCATCATCGGTGTTTGATGGGGAATCAGCTATCTATTATTATTTTTAGACAGCCTACAGGCAAGTCTCTCCTTAATTCCTCACTTAACTCGTTACCAAATGGCACCTTGAAGTACACCACATAAGTCTATATTTGTGTTTCCCCCCTAAAGTCTAACTCAAATCAAGTTAATTAGCCGATATCACCATTCCTAGCCGAGTTAACCTTTTCTCTCTAATAAATTGACATTTTTTTTGCAGTAGGTGACACATTGATGACTGTCAAACGAAGTTGGTGGTTGATCATCGGAGATAATGGATAATGATCAATTGCAATGTCAATGTTGGTCGGAGGTAACTGAATCTAGTGCAACCAAGGGCGGAACCTACACTATAATTAGAGCGGCAATTGTGCCCCTAAAATATAAAAATTTCCCTTTAATGCCTTATGAATTTATAATTTGTCTCACTAGTAAAAAACAAAGCATTCTAGACGGAATTTTCCGTCTAGAATAGCCAAACTTCTATCTAAATTGATCATCCTAGACGGAATTCTGTCTAGGATGTTGGCCTAGTAAGTTTTTGTCAATAATGCGTCATTCTAGACAGAATTCCGTCTAGAAAAATTATCCTAGATGGAAATGTCTTCTAGACAGAACAAAATACCATCTAGAATAGTTCTAGATAGAAAAGACAACCGTCTAGGATACTATTGGCCTTCTTGTTTTGATGATGATTTAACGAACAATTTACGACTAATATTGGTTTTAGTATTTTGTTTTGTGTTGTTTAGTATACACAGGAAAATGAGCTACATTGATATTGAAACCTATGCAAATCAAGTTAACCAATCAAATTCAAGTTTCATATGATTCATTCTTGGTATACTTAGTATAGGTTTATATGTAATGTGTTGCAAATTCTTCAAGCTCAAATTTACACACACACACACTTATTTGTGATATTTCTCACATTATAGGTGTTTTTATGCAAAATATGTTTTAATATGCTTTGGACTATACAAACATTATTAACATTTGTTATTAAGTCCATAAAAACATTACACAAGTTTTTAGAACTTGATTTGAGCTAAATGTCAAAATTAACATGTTTATAAACACATGTATTTTAGTGTTTTTGAATATTTCTGAGATTTTACAAATGGTAAGTCTAATTCCAAAATTTCTTTTTGTAACATGTTCATATTCATGTTATAAACTTTTCCCAAAGTTTTAAATTTTTTAGAATTTAGTTACTATTTTTAAAATAGGTTTGAAAATCAGATTTACTGTTTATTTCTGGATGACAGCCTGTTATCGGTCGACTGATGGATTTTATCAGTCGACTGATGAACTCGTATGGAAAGTGCTAAAAGTTTATGTTTCTGCGATTGATGTTCTATCAGTCGACTGATGGTCCTTCAGTCGACTGATAAGTTCTTTCGGTCGACCGACAAGCTGCAAACCGCTTACAACAGTTAGCTCATCAGTCGATTGATGAACCCTGTCAGTCGACTAATAAGCTTCCAACGGTTAGCTTTTTCAGATTTTAGGTTTCTATTTTTTGTCTTTTTCCTTAGTTTTCTCTTGGTTTTGGGGCTTGTTCTATGATCCTATATATACCCCATACCCTCTAACTTCTGAGCAAAAAGAAAATTATTTAATCAAGTTTTGAAAGAGTTTAGTTTGTGTTTAAGCATTATTTTAAGTTTCGTTTCAAAAGAGGAGTTTTTCACAAGGAGGAAGCTTTTGATTTCAACTAAGGAATTCATCCTCATCATCATATCTACAACTCCTTGTGTTTATAGAGAAGATTTCTAACTCTTTTATCTAGCTTATTTATTATTTGATTTTCATATTCATATCTTAGCTAGTTTTATTTGAGTTAGAATTTTATTGTTCTCATTTATCACTCACACCTCAATTGAGCTTTTAATATTATTCATTCTATATATTGTAGAATAGTGGTGAGTGATTTAGTGAGAGTGGGCTTCATTGTGTTCTCATTCATTGTTAGAGAACAAATTATTGTATTTTAGCTAAATTTGTGAGTATCACCTTGTAATACACATTTACACCGAGAGGAGTGTGTAGTTAGGACGTAGTCGATACCAAGAGGAGTGTCGTCGGTAGTAAAGCCTAGTGAGAGGTAGTAAAGCCGAGCACTTGAGGGAGGCGATACGTGAGTACCAACACTTGAGGTTGTAATTTGTGTATGTACATTGTGAGTGGCTTGTAGAGTTTTCTGTGAACTAGAAAGCCGAGTGTGTAGAGAAGTTCCGGCTTCCAAACCGGGTGTTTCGATATAGTGGAGATCTCCTCGAGGTGAGGAGCGGAGACATAGGTCAAGGGTTGACCGAACTCTATGATCATATCTTGTGTTTGAGTTTGCTTTGTGTATATTTATTTTGTGCTTGTAATTTACATTCTTGCTCATAACTCATTCACATATCTTTTGCAAGAATTAATTAATCAAGAAAGTTTTTAATTAGCATAAAATCAGAATTAGATTAGCATTGATCTTATTCACCCCCCTCTAGGGTCTAACAATTGGTATCAGAGCTTGGTGCTCTTTGATTTGAGGTTTAACCGCCTTGAGTTAAAGATCCCTTGTTTCTTGCTTGCACATATCTTTTGCAAGATTTTATTTGTTTCTTGCTTGCACCTAGCCTTAGTTATGCTATTAATATTGCTCATAGGATTTGTAATTTCCCCTATGCACAATGATGTGTTAAATTTAAGCTTTTTGCAAGATCTAAAAATATAATGTTTAGGAAATTATTGATTGTGCTTATATTGTACCTACTAGGGAGAAATCCAAGTGGAGTAATAATGATAATAGATTATTTACTATGAACAAGTCTTTGTTAGAGTCCTTAATTGATGCCTTTAGCTTATCTTTCACTAACAAACTTGATTCTTTTGATAGTGCTTATACGTTATGAAAATTAATAGAAGCACATCAAGGAGACTTGGAGGTAATCCAATAAGCTTTGGAGGATTCCGCTTCAAGTTCAAAAGGAGTATCATCTTCATGTACACGTCCACTAGGTGATAGCCCTAGTGTGGTAAGCAAGTCCAATAACAATGATGATTTTACTTATGATGAGCTCGCATATGAATTTGAAAAATTATTGCATGACCATAAGAAATTACAACATAATTTTAAAGATTTAAATAGCAAGCATGTTCCATTGAAATCCGTTCATGAGTCCCTTGTATCTAAGTTTGATCTCATTACAAATAAAAATGTTAATCTTAAAGAATGCAATGAGAAATTAAGGTTGGATATTACAAGTTTGACTCATGACAAAAATAATATCATGCTAGAAGTAGAGACAAGTAAAAATAAATTAGATACTCTTGTTTGCTCTAATTCTTGTTGTTGATGCTCATAAACAAACAGTCGATGAGGCTTGTCTAGTTACTGGATCGTTGAGATGTTGAATCGTCGAGAGGGGCCCGCTTTCCTTCTTCGACTTTATGTCTGGTTCTTAGAGCTCGGGGCGGATGGACCACCTGCATATACAAGAATCGTGGGAGTACGGGGCTTGTTTTCCCCGTAGTACCTCCGACGGTCAAGTCAGCTATCGAACTTGGGTAGGGTGAAGGAAGAACAATGTATCCTCCCCAAAATAAAAGGTGTAGTTTTTAAGTAGTAAGGAGAATCCAACCTCTTTCATGACAAATAGCATATGTATTTATATAAGGTGCCAAGGGCCGAATCGGCATCTAGTAAGAATGTAGTTTATGATGATGGCGAGGGGTGAGCTGGAGGCTGAGTCACCCTCTGCTCGATACGTGTCGATTGGTGAGTGACGTAGAGTCACTTCTGTGGTATGGGGAATCAACAGCCATCGAGGCTTATCGTCGAGTGATGTGGGGTCACTTCTATGGTATGAGGAATCAGCAACCGTTGAGGCTTGTCGGCAGGTGACGTAGGGTTGTAATGATGATCATAAACTGTTAAAATAATATTGAGAAATAATATTTCGAGTCGCCCTTGGGAAAAGTGTCGGTTGATCGATTGGGTAATCATCTTTTGCTCGACTGAGTCCTCCCTTCGAGTCGTCTTGGAATGAAGTCGACTCGACCGAACCTGCTCTCGGGATAGCATATTTGTGGGGAACAGGGAACACCCTATAACAGTCAGCCCCTTTTGCTTAGATGCAGCTGTGGCCGTATGCAAGGGAAAAACAAATGAGCAGAGACTGAGTAGAAATGATTTTAACAGTGAGATGATAGCAAGTCTTCAGACGGCGCGTATGAGGAAACGACAACTGTCATTCCGCTAATTGAAGGGGGGACTAAAGTCCCTGAGATGCATGCTCCTCCTGCTGATGCTGGTGCCCTGGGCCAAGAGGCTTCGGAACTACTGATGCGACCGCACCACCTCCGGAGACCCTCGCGGGTTAAGAAAAATAAATAAGAATGAGTCATGTTTCCCTTCTTCTTATTTTTTATCAGTCATTGTAATTGGTATTTTTGACTTTGTAAATAAGAAGAGCTAATTAAGAAATAAATTCATTTCGAGTGTTTTAAACTCTTGAATTTTTCTTGTTCCTGCTTGATTGAAAGGTGATACAGGAATTGACTTGAAGTTGAGTGCCTAGGCTCGAGAGAGTCGACTAGGCCTTACCTTTCTCCTAAGGCCAAGAGGCGACTATGGGAGTCGGCCAAAAGGTTGTGCCTTGGTTTTACCCTGAGAAGGTGGCGAGGTCTTTTTATCGACTGAGGAGTCGAGTGCCTAGCTAACTAGGTCTTCCATTTTCCCCTAGGGCCGAGAGGCGACGGTGGGAGTCGATTAAAGGGTTGTGTTGTGGTTTTACCCTAATGCCAAGGACTTTTCATCGACTGAGGAGTCAGGTTCCTAGCTGACTAGGTCTTCCATTTTCCCCTAGGGCCGAGAGGTGACAGTAGGAGTCGGTCAAAGGGTTGTGCCATGGTTTTACCCTGAGGAGGTACCAATGACTTTTTATCGACTGAGAAGTCGGGTGCCTAGCTGACTAGGTCTTCTGTTTTCCCTAGGGCCGAGAGGCGACTGTGGGAGTCGGTCAAAGGGTTGTGCCGTGGTTTTACCCTGAGGAGGTACCAAGGACTTTTCATCGACTGAGGAGTCGGGTGCCTAGCTGACTAGGTCTTCCATTTTTTTAGTTATTATGGTGACACAAAAGTTTAGCTAAAGCCGTTTCATCAGATATATTATCAATTATCTAAGGCATGCATTCTTCATAGGGAATTTTCAACATTCAAGAGATTAAACTGAAATCTTATAGGAAATACCGCCGTAGGTGTTCAATGTTCCATAGATGACTGAGGATTTGTCCATCTAGAGATCTTAACCGATAGGTGCCGGTTCTGAGTTCCTCCATAACAGGGTAGGGTCCCTCCCAATTAGGAGCCACCTTCGAAGGAGGTTGGTCCACTCCTCGCTCAGAACCTATCATTTTTTTCTCAAAAAGAGGAAAGTAGCCCCACGGTGGGCGCCAAACTATTGATGCTCGTAAACAAACAGTCGATGGGGGTTGTCGAGTTACTGGATCATCGAGATGTTGAATCGTCAAGAGGGGGCCGCTTTCCTTCTTCAACTTTATGTCTGGTTCTTAGAGCTCAGGGCGGACAAACCATCTGCACATACCAGAATCGTGAGAGTACGGGGCTTGTTTCCCCCGTGGTACCTCCAACGGTCAAGTCAGCTATCGGACTTGGGTGGGGTGAAGGAAGAACAGTGTATCCTCCCCAAAATAAAAGGTGTAGTTTTTAAGTAGTAAGGAGAATCTAACCTCTTTTCATGACGAATAGCATATTTATTTATATAGGGTGCCAAGGGCCGAATCGGCATCTAGTGAGAATGCAGTTTATGATGATGGTGAGGGGTGAGCTAGAGGCTAAGTCACCCTCTGCTCGATACGTGTTGATTGGTGAGTGACGTGGAGTCACTTCTATGGTATGGGGAATTAGCAGCCGTCGAGGCTTATCGATGAGTGATGTGGGGTCACTTCTGTGGTACGGGTAATCAGCAGCCGTTGAGGCTTATTGGCGGGTGACGTGGGGTTATAATGATGATCATAAACTGTTAAAATAATGCTGAGAAATAATATTCCGAGTCTCCCTTGGGAAAAGTGTCGGTTGATCAATTGGGTAATCATCTTTTGCTTGACTGAGTCTGCCCTTCGAGTCGTCTTGGAATGAAGTCGACTCGCCCGAACCTGCTCTCAGGATAGCATATTTGTGGGGAACAAGGAACACTCCATAACACTTGTGACAATGCACATATTTCAAATGATGAGTTGAATCAAATAAAGAAACGCATATCATCCTTAGATTCAACTTTAAATACATGCATTACCAACAATGAAAAGCTTATGGACATGTGTGCAAAGTCCCATAAAAATATTTTTAAGAAACATATTCACTATGCACACATGTATAACAAAATTTATAAGTGTTCCATTTGCGGCCGAAAAGGCCATATTGCTAAATTTTATTATGATGCACAAAAACTCATCAAGCTTAATCATGCTTGTGCATCCCATCAAGCTATATCTTCATCTCACACACATGCACATGCATCAATTTCTCATCATAAGCATGCTAGTGTGTTTAAATGTGATCATTGTGGTCGTTTTTGCCATTTGGCAAAATTTTTCTTTGATTTAAAAAAGGTTTCACATTTGCCAAATATTTCTAAAAGACCACAAAAATTTAAGTGTGATATTTGTGGTAGGTTTGGGCACTTAGCAAAATTTTGCTTTGATTTACAAAATATTTCAAAATCGTAAGTTGTTCCAAAATAACTATATTTGTTTAATGATGTTTCACATTTGCAAAGAGCTACAAATAAATTTTCTTTATTTGCAAATATTTTTCGTGCACTTCCACATGGTCATCATAAACAAATGCATCCTTTTTGTTGCACACATTGTAATCGAATGGGTCATTTGAGTGATTATTATTATGACCGGACCCGAGCACAAAATGTACCCAAAAGGGATCATAACCCTAGGGCTTTAAGCTTGAACGATAGGGGTCATGTCCCTAGACTCTTCAGTACCAAGAGTAATTGGGTACCAAAACATGTTTGATCTTTAAGAACAAATTTTTTAGCTTTTTAGTTTTTCATGCTCTTAAAGACGATTTTTATTTAAGTTTTATAAACAAAATTGAAAATAATTTTATGCTTGGTATTTGATTTGAAAAGTTATCATGATTCTCCTTCATAGATTTTTATGTTTTCATCCTTTATGAATTGATACAATTTTTATCAAGATGGTTTTTCTATGTTAAAACATCATTTTTGTTATTATATCTTGTTTTTTATTTTTTAAGTTTGAACAATATGTTTTTGTTTATGGGTTCATTATAAACCACTTATATGATGATATTTATGTGTTTGTGCTTATGGATCATCTATTTGTGCTTTATAATAAATTTCGTATGTGGATTGATCAAATTTCACAAAGAAGGTTCTCTTTATTGATCAACCATATTTTTCTTTATACTTTGTTCTTGAGCTTTCATATGAAAGGGTTATACTTTAGAAAACCCCCTGGATTTATTGATCTTTAGTTTCATATCATGTTTACCAGGTATGCATATGGATTGAAATATGCTTGTTATGATTTGTTTTATCCTAAGCATAATTTTCCTTAATCTTTGAGAATAAAACACAAAATTGTTTGATATTATTTTTGGCATGGTTGTGCATATAGTAAAGATTTTTTTCATATTCAAATTGATAAAAAAAATATTGTTAGCCTTCTTGTTTTGATGATGTTTAACAAACAATTTACTACTAATGTTGTTTGTCTAGTATTTGTGTTTTCTTATGTATTGTAGACAAACAACGTGTTGGAGGTTGGATGGATTGCGCTTCAACGATGATATCCAAAGGAGGTTGGCGGAATGTCGGGTTGAAGCCTATATAATTCAAGTTAAAGATCAAGTTCAAGCTTCATCCGCAAGTGTACCAAGTCAAGCTTAATTGAAGATCAAGATTGCTTGGGTAATGTAGTTTTAGATTTTATATTATGTGTTATATACTCTAAGCTCAATATCTATACACACACATTTATTGGTTTCTTCGTATATATATATAGTTATATATATATACATAAGTTTTGGTTTCTATGCATATATATAGTTATATATATATACATACATGTGTTTTGAGTTTTTATGATTATATATATGAAATTATATATTTCATATTTTCTATTGTGTTTTTGAAAACATTTCATAGAATATGCAATTTTGTGAAAATATTGTTTTATTAGTTTATAGACTTTAATATCAGTTTATACATGTTTTACTAAGTCTATAAAAATATTTCACAAAGTTTCAAAAGTTGGTTTATGTCAAAACATCAAAATTCAAGTATATTATTTTTTCATGTTTTGGACTATTTTGTAAAATGATGATATTTTTTATTTGGGAGGTCCTTTTTCGAAACTAGTCATTGTAGCATGTTTATTATCATGTCTACAATTATTCTCCAAAGTTTTATATTTTTTGGAATTTATTTGATATTTTTAAACAACATTTTAAAATCAGCAAATTAGATTTTCATATGTCAGTTTTCGGTCGACCGCACTGGTCGACCGATCATTTGATCTTTCATCACTGCACGACAGAGAGTTTGTCGGTCGACCGGTCCGGTCGACCGAAAGCTCCATCGGTCGACCACACCGGTCGACCGATGATTGTCCAGAGCTGGTCTTCGTGTTTTTGCTCTCCATCGGTCGACCGACAGAATTTCCGATCGACCGACAATAGATCCGTCGCTTTTTTCAATGGCTATTTCCTGAGCTGATTTTCTGGGGGCTCTTTTGTCTTTTGTTTGGGGTTTTTGTTGAGATCTTGAGTGGGTATAAATACCCCATTACTGATCTCTTTTTACTAAGCTAAGAAGTTTTTAAACAAGGGTTTTAAAAAGAGTTTAAGCTTGTTTAAGCTTGTTTAAGGGTTTGGTTTAAAGCAGTTTTAGCTTTAATCTCCATCTCCCCATCTTGATCTAGAGAAGTTTTCCTAAACTCAACTCTAGCTTTTACTTATAATTATTTGTTAATTATCATTTCTATTAAAGCTAGTTTTATATTGAGTTTAGATTTGATTTTATATTACTCATTGTTACACACACCCACATTGAGCTTTTAGTATTTACATACATAGTATAGTTGGGTGGTGAGAGATTGTAACTTTGAGTTGTGCTTTCATTGTGTTCTCATCCATAGTTGAGAACAATCATTTGTTATATTGTGCTTATTGTGAGATTCACTTTGTAATACACTTGTACACCGAGTGAGGAGTGTGTGGTGAGAGTCGGGGATCGTCCCAAGAGGAGTGGCGTCGGTTGACGAGCCTAGGGAGAGGTTGTAACCGAGCACTTGAGGGAGACACGGCTAGGTCCAACACTTAGTGGGTGTAGAGTGGGATTACAATAGTGTGTTGATTGTAAAGTTTTCGGTTAGCTAGAAAACCGAGTGTGAGGTGTAAACGTTGTTCGGGTGAACGTAGAAAACCCGGTTGATAGTGGATTTCTCCCCGGGAGTGGGGAGCGGAGACGTAGGACGGAAGGTCCGAACTCCGTGATCATATTGCTTGTTTGAGTTTGGCTTAGCACTTATATTTGTTCATCTTTATAGCTAATCGGATTAGATTAGCATAGGACCCTAATCACCCCCCCTCTAGGGTCTAACAATTGGTATCAGAGCTTGGTGCTCTTTGATTTAAGGTCTAATCGCCTTGAGTTAAAAATCCAAGTTATCTTTTTGTGCTAATCATGTTTTGATTGCATTTGCATCTTGCTTGCATATTTTTACAATTTATGGATATGAATGACGCTTCTTGTTTAGGCTATGATTCTAGTGTTGCTCCTAGATTAGATAATTTCCCCTATGCCCAATGGTGTGTTAGATTTAAGCTATTTGTTAGTTCTAAACATTTTGATTTATGAGAAATTATAGATGATGCTTATATTATGCCTACTTTGGAGAAATCCAAGTGGAATAAGAATGATCATCATATGTTTACAATGAATAATATTTTGTTAGAATATTTGCTAAATGCTTTTAATTCATCTATGTCTAACAAGTTTGTTCATTTTAATAGTGCTTACAAACTTTAAAAATTTATAGAAGCACATCAAGGAGACTTGGAGGCGATCCAACAAGCTTTGGAGGATCTAACTTCAAGTTCATACGGAGCAACATGCACACGGCCACTAGGCGATAGCCCTAGTGAGGTTTGCGAGTTCGAACCCGATAATGATTTATCTAGTGATGAACTTGCTTGTGCTAGTGAAAAATTATTGCATGCCTTTAACAAATTACAAAATGATTTTAATGATTTAAAAAGCAAGCATGATGTTTTAAAATCCGATCATGAGAAGCTAGTGTCCAAATTTGATGTCATTGAAGATGAAAGTACTATGCTTAAAGAAAGCAACGACTTATTAAATTTAGAAAATAAAAATTTGATCTCATCTATTGCAAGCCTGTCTCATGCTAAGATTGATGCCATGTTAGAAGTAGAGAACATAAAGAATGATACAACTTCTTTTATAAATAATTATTTATGTTCTACTTCTAAAAATGCATATGTGCCTAAAAATAAAGATTTGAAAAAAATAAAGATTTGAATCTTATGAAAAATAGTATTTCATCTTTAGATTCAACTTTGAAAATATGCATTAATAATCATAAGAGGCTTATGGACATGTGTGCCAAGACTAAGTCAAAATCATCCACTCATTATGCACACATGTATAGCAAAACGTATAAGTGTTCTATTTGTGGCCGTCAATGTCATTTAGCTAAGTTTTGCTATGATGCACACAAACATAAGAGTTCTAATGCTCCTTGTGCATCTCATATAGCTTCATCATCTTGTACACTTACACATTCACATGCTCATTCTCACAAAGTTCATCATAAGCATGCTAGTGTGTTCAAGTGTGATTATTGTGGTCGTTTTGGTCATTTGGCCAAATATTGCTTTGATTTGAAAAGAAAATCTCATTTGACAAATGCTTCCAATAGACCACATGTTTTTAAATGTGATGTTTGTGGTAGGTTTGGACATCTTGCTAAATTTTGTTTTGATATACAAAAAGCTTCTAAATTGCAATATGTTCCAAATAGACCATTGTTTAAGAATGTTTCTCATTTGCAAAATAATTTTAAAAGAAAATCTTTATTTGCAAATGATTCCCGTGCACGAGCTAATGGTCCACAAAAACAAATGGATCTCTTTCATTGCACAAATTGCAATCGGAAGGGTCATTTGAATGAATATTGTTTTGACCATGTTAGTGCACCACATATACCTAAGAGGGTTCATAACCCTAAGGTTTTGAGCTTAAATGATAGGGGTCATGTCCCTAAATCTTTTGGTACCAAGAGTTCTTGGGTACCAAAACAAATTTGATTTTCAAACTAAGAATTTTAATGTTTTTATCCTTCTTTATCTTGGTTTTGAAAATTATGCTTTGAAATCTTTTTATATGAAAACAATTTATAATTGATAAAATCTTTTGTTTTCATGATTATTTGTTTTGTTTTGATGAGAGGTTTGTACTTATATAACCCTCCGGATTTATTGGGTGTTTATTCCCAAATCATGTTTACCGGATGCTAAAATGTTCATATGGGTTAATACTAGCTCAAGAGCTAGATATAGTTGCCTCTCTTGATTTTTGAAAATCATTCGTGCCTTATAATGTATTCCATACGTGGTTTGATCAAATCCCACAAAGAAATTTTCTTGATTGATCAAACATCATTTTTGGATTTAAACTTTGATTTATGATTTCTTTTGGTTGATTTGTTTTCATTTGAAAACTTTTTGCATGATTCTCATGTTTCTCTTCTTGTGATTTCATAAATTTTTTTTATACATGGTTTTTTATGTCTTTTGATATGAGACAATATGTTCATCTTGATATATTTATATATGTTATCATTTTCTATTGAATGTGGGTGATTTTTAGCATATTTTTTATGCTTGCTCACATGTTATGCCATGATCTTTTATTGCTTATATTCTATATGGCTTTTTAATAGGGGGAGCAATCCCTATACTTGTTTGATACTCACCTATGCTTATTGATAGGGGAGCTTTCGTTCTCTTAATTCTTTTGTCCCCTTTTTGATGTTGTCAAAGGGGGAGAAATATTGTGAGTATGTGTATATTCTTTCTTGTTCATATGCATGTAAATTATATCTTATATATTCATTTCCTTTCATGCATATATCCTTTTTGTAAATTGTTTGTCATCATCAAAAAGGGGGAGATTGTTGGTCTTCTTGTTTTGATGATGTTTAACAAACAATTTACTACTAATGTTGTTTGTCTAGTATTTGTGCATTCCTATGTATTGTAGCCAAACAACGTAGTTGGAGGTTGGATGGATTGCCGCTTCAACGCATGATATCCAAAGGAGCGTTGGCGGAATGTAGGGTTGAAGCCTATACAATTCAAGTTAATGATCAGTTCAAGCTTCAAAACATAACCGCCAAGTAGCTTACCAGTCAAGCCTTAATTTCGAGATCAAGATTGCTTTGGTAACATGTAGTTTTAGATTTATATTATGTGTGTTAGATACTCTAAGCTCAATATCTTATACACACACATTTATTGGTTTCTTCGTATATGTATATAGTTATATATATATACATAAGTTTTGGTTTCTATGCATATATATAGATATATATATACATACATGTGTTTTGAGTTTTTATGATTATATATATGAAATTATATATTTCATATTTTCTATTGTGTTTTTGAAAACATTGCATAGAATATGCAATTTTGTGAAAATATTGTTTTATTAGTTTATAGACTTTAATATCAGTTTATACATGTTTTACCAAGTCTATAATATCATTTTGTAAAGTTTCAAGAGTTGGTTTAGCCAAAATGTCAAAATTCACATGTTTACATTTTCGTGTTTTGGACTATTTTGCTAAATGATGATATTTTTCATTTGGGAAGTCCTTTTTCGAAACCAGTCATTGTAGCATGTTTATTATCATGTCTACAATCATTCCCCAAAGTTTTACATTTTTTGGAATTTATTTGATATTTTTAAACAGCATTTTAAAATCAGCAAAACAATTTTTGAATATGTCAGTTTCGGTCGACCGTACCGGTCGACCGAACCTGAGGTCAAAAGTTTCCTGGCCGACAGAAGCCTGTCGGTCGACCGGTCCGGTCGACCGATGAAAATTTTCGGTCGACCGACGAATTTTCCGGTCGACCGACGAGTGTTCCTTCAGCTTCCAACGGCTAGTTTTTTGACCGTTGCCTTGGGGCTGTTTTGTCTTTTGCTCTGGTTTCTTGGCTGAGTTGTGAGAGGGTATAAATAACCCATTGTCTTCAACTCTCAAGCTAACCTGGTAGTTTTTGGCTGAGTTGTGAGAGGGTATAAATACCCATTGTCTTCAACTCTCAAGCTTCCCAAGAGATTGTTTTAAAAAATAGTTTAACAAGGGTTTAAACTTGTTTAAGGTTTTGTTTAAGTTTGGTTTAAAAACTTTTAAGCAATTGAGGGTTTTAGTTTGTGAAGCAAATTTCACAAGAGCAAAGAGGAGATCATCCTTTGGTGTTTGGGCATTCAACTCATCTCTCTCTCACTAGTTGGGTGGTGAGAGATTGTAACCTTGAGTTGTGCTTTCATTGTGTTCTCATCTATTGTAGAGAACAAATTTATATTTGTTACATTGTGAGTGTTGTAAGGTTTTCGGTGAGCTAGAAACTGAGTGTGTAGTGAGGTTTTCGGTGAGCTAGAAACCGAGTGTGTAGTGAGGTTTTCGGTGAGCTAGAAACCGAGTGTGAGGAGTGACGTTGATCGGTGAGCGTTGAAAACCGATACTGTGAGGTGTAAACGTTATTCGGGTGAACGTAGAAAACCCGGTTGATAGTGGATTTCTCCCCGGGAGTGGGGAGCGGAGACGTAGGACGGAAGGTCCGAACTCCGTGATCATATTGCTTGTTTGAGTGTGCTTTGGCGTTCATTCATATTTATGTTCATATCTTATATCGCCATTGTCATTAGCTCATTATCTATATCATCCACTATCTTGTTTAGATTGTTTACCCCTTGTGTTAGTTTACATATCCTATACATATATCATATTGTATATCTCTTTGATAGGATATATCATCTTGTGTTAGCTCATATATCCTTGCATATATCTCATAGTATATATCATTGCTAGGATATTTACCTTTGTTCATATTGCTTATTCTTGCACATAACTCTTGTATATCTATCTTGCAAGAATATACTTGTTAATTAATTTTAATTGGCATTTAATCGGATTAGATTAGCATAAGACCCTAATCACCCCCCCTCTAGGGTCTAACAATTGGTATCAGAGCTTGGTGCTCTTTGATTTAAGGTCTAATCGCCTTGAGTTAAAGATCCAAGTTATCTTTTTGTGCTAATCTTGTTTTGATTGCATTTGCATCTTGCTTGCATATTTTTACAAATTATGAATATGAATGATGCATCTTGTTTAGGCTATGATTCTAGTATTGCTCCTAAATTCAATGCTTTCCCTTATGCTCAATGGTGTTTTAGATTCAAAATATTTGTTCAATCTAAAAATATCGATTTATGGGAAATCATTGATTGTGCTTATATTGTGCCCACGTTGGAGAAATCCAAGTGGAGCAAACATGATAAAAAGATGTTTATTATGAACAAGCTTATGTTAGAATTTTTATTAAATGCATTTGATTCATTTATGTCTAACAAGCTTGATTCTTTTGATAGCGCTTATACATTATGGAAATTCATAGAAGCGCATCAAGGAGACTTGGAGGCGATCCGACAAGCTTTGGAGGATCCCGCTTCAAATTCAAAAGGGGCATCATGCACACGGCCACTAGGCGATAACCCTAGTGAGGTTTGCGAGTTCGAAACCATTAATGATTTACCTAATGATAAACTTACTTGTGCTAGTGATAAATTATTGCATGCCT
>NC_033800.1:119488182-119492946 GCF_001876935.1 Asparagus officinalis
AAAAATCAAGAGAGGCAACTCTATCTAGCTCTTGAGTTAGTATTAACCCATATGAACATTTTAGCATCCGGTAAACATGATTTGGGAATAAACACCCAATAAATCCGGAGGGTTATATAAATACAAACCTCTCATCAAAATCAAAACTAGGAATTATGAAAACATAAGAATTTGACCAAAGAAAATTTGTTTTCATAAAAAGTTTCAAAGCATAATTTTCAAATAACCAAGAAAAAGGAAAAATAAGAATACTAAAATTCTTGGTTTAAAATTTAAATTTGTTTTGGTACCCAAGAACTCTTGGTACCAAAAGATTTAGGGACATGACCCCTATCATTAAAGCTCAAAGCCTTAGGGTTATGAACCCTCTTAGGCACATATGGTGCACTAACATGGTCAAAACAATATTCATTCAAATGACCCTTCCGATTGCAATTTGTGCAATGAAAGAGATCCATTTGTTTTTGTGGACCATTAGCTCGTGCACGGGAATCATTTGCAAATAAAGATTTTCTTTTAAAATTATTTTGCAAATGAGAAACATTCTTAAACAATGGTCTATTTGGAACATATTGCAATTTAGAAGCTTTTTGTATATCAAAACAAAATTTAGCAAGATGTCCAAACCTACCACAAACATCACATTTAAAAACATGTGGTCTATTGGAAGCATTTGTCAAATGAGATTTTCTTTTCAAATCAAAGCAATATTTGGCCAAATGACCAAAACGACCACAATAATCACACTTGAACACACTAGCATGCTTATGATGAACTTTGTGAGAATGAGCATGTGAATGTGTAAGTGTACAAGATGAAGAAGCTATATGAGATGCACAAGGAACATTAGAATTCTTATGTTTGTG
The DNA here is from genome assembly GCF_001876935.1 of Asparagus officinalis. Classification (NCBI taxonomy): domain Eukaryota; kingdom Viridiplantae; phylum Streptophyta; class Magnoliopsida; order Asparagales; family Asparagaceae; genus Asparagus; species Asparagus officinalis. The sequence goes on from NC_033800.1 coordinate 119,489,049, forward strand.
TGCATCATAACAAAACTTAGCTAAATGACCTTGACGGCCGCAAATAGAACACTTATAAGTTTTGCTATACATGTGTGCATAATGAGTGGATGATCTTGATTTAGCACACATATCCATAAGCTTCTTATGATTATTAATGCATGTTTTCAAAGTTGAATCTAAAGATGAAATACTATTTTTCATAAGATTCAAATCTTCATTTTTAGGCACATATGCATTTTTAGAAGTAGAACATAAATAGTTATTTATAAAAGAAGCTGTATTATTTTTTATGTTCTCTACTTCTAACATGGCATCAATCTTAGCATGAGATAAGCTAGAAATGGATGATGATAATTTCTCATTTTCAATTTTAACATATCATTACTTTCTTTAAGAGCAACATTTTCTTTGGAAATGATATCAAAATTGGAAGCTAGCTTCTCATGATCGGATATAAGTTCTACATGCTTGCTTTGTAAATTAATGAAATCATTTTGCAATTTGTTAAAGGCATGTAATAATTTTTCACTAGCACAAGCAAGTTCATCATTAGGTAAATCATTAATAGATTCGAACTCGCAAACCTCACTAGGGCTATCGCCTAGTGCACGTGTGCATGAAGCTCCATATGAACTTGAAGCGGGATCCTCCAAAGCTTGTCGGATCGCCTCCAAGTCTCCTTGATGCGCTTCTATGAATTTCCATAATGTATAAGCGCTATCAAAAGAATCAAGCTTGTTAGACATAAATGAATCAAATGCATTTAATAAAAATTCTAACATAAGCTTGTTCATAATAAACATCTTTTTATCATGTTTGCTCCACTTGGATTTCTCCAACGTGGGCACAATATAAGCACAATCAATGATTTCCCATAAATCGATATTTTTAGATTGAACAAATATTTTGAATCTAAAACACCATTGAGCATAAGGGAAAGCATTGAATTTAGGAGCAATACTAGAATCATAGCCTAAACAAGATGCATCATTCATATTCATAATTTGTAAAAATATATGCAAGCAAGATACAAATAAAGCTCAAAAATAGATTAGCACAATAAGCTAACTTGGATCTTTAACTCAAGGCGATTAGACCTTAAATCAAAGAGCACCAAGCTCTGATACCAATTGTTAGACCCTAGAGGGGGGTGATTAGGGTCTTATGCTAATCTAATCCGATTTAAATGCCAATTAAATTAATTAATACGTTATCCTAGCAAGTGTGAAATACAACAATATATATTAGCTAGGATAAGCAATATAAACAACAAGATATATATCTTATATGATAAAAATATATGATGCAAGGATATATAAACTAAACAAGGATAAACAATCTAAACAAGATAGTGGATGATATAGAAATGAGCAATGCATAATGGCGATATAAGATATGAACATAAATATGTATATATGCAAGGATATATGAACACAAGGGTAAACAATGTAAACAAGATAGTGGATGATATAGATAATGAGCTAATGACAATGGCGATATAAGATATGAACATAAATATGAATGAACGCCAAAGCACACTCAAACAAGCAATATGATCACGGAGTTCGGACCTTCCGTCCTACGTCTCCGCTCCCCACTCCCGGGGAGAAATCCACTAACACAATCCGGTTTGGAAGCCGGAACTTCTTCTACACACTCGGTTTTCTAGCTAACCGAAAACTCTACAACTCACACTCTTGCAATCACACTCTACACCCACTAAGTGTTGGACCTAGCCGTGTCTCCCTCAAGTGCTCGGTTACAACCTCTCCCTAGGCACGTCAACCGATGCCACTCCTCTTGGGACGATCCCCGACTCTCACCACACACTTCTCACTCGGTGTACAAGTGTATTACAAAGTGATTCTCACAATAAGCACAAATATGACAAATGATTGTTCTCAAAACAAGGTGAGAACTCAATTAAGCACAACTCTTAGTCACAAACCCACAACCCCAAATTATACTATGAATGTAAATACAATAAGCTCAAAAGGTTGTGTGTGAACAAAGAGATATAAATCAAAACTAAACTCAATGTAGTTCTAGCTTAATAACAATGATAATCAAATATATAAAAAAGCTAGAAATAGAGTTTAGAAAACTTCTTAATATATCAAGAGTTGGAGGGAGAATAGTTGAATGCCCAAACACCAATAGATGATCTCCTCAAGCTCTTGTTGAATTGAATCACAAAACCAAAACACTCAATTGCTTAAAAGCTTCTTAAAACAAACTTAAACAAACACTAAACAAGTTTAAACCCTTGTTAAAATCTTTTAAAACATTCTCTTGTACTTTTGAAAGATGACAGCAATGGAGTATTTATACCCTCTAAAAAACTTAGCCTATCCTTGCATATATATTTCATCATATAGGATATATCACTTTGTGTATATTGCTTATTCTTGCTTATAACTCTTGTATATCTATCTTGCAAGAATACAACTTGTTAATTAATTTTAATTGGCATTTTAATCGGATTAGATTAGCATAAGACCCTAATCACCCCCCCTCTAGGGACTAACAGCAATCTCTGTTGGCCTTCTTGTTTTGATGATGTTTAACAAACAATTTACCACTAATGTTGTTTGTCTAGTATTTATGTTTTTTTATTTATTATAGACAAACAATGTGTTGGAGGATGGATGGAATAGAGCTTCAACGATCATATCCAAAGGAGGTTGGCGGAATGTCGGTGAAGCCTTGCAATTCAAAGTTAAAGATCAAGTTCAAGCTTCTCCGCAGAGTGTACCAAGTCAAGCTTATTGAAGATCAAGATTGCTTGGGTAAATTAGTTTAGAGCTTATATTATGTGTGTTAATACTTCAAGCTCAATATCACACACACACACATGTTTGGTTTGGTTTATCGTCGTTTTGGATTATAGACTTAACGACATTATTTTATATCTTTTATCAAGTTTATAAATCTATTGGAAAGTTTTCAAAACTTTGTTTAAACTCATTTTGTCAAGATCAAGCTTTTACAAGTCCATACTTATGTGATTTTGTAAAATAATGAGATTCCACAATTGGGAAATGCAAATTGGAAAATTCTTTTTTGTAACATGTTCAAAATCATATTTTCAAACATTTTCCAAAGTTTCATCAAGTTTGAAATTGATTTGTTATGTTTAATTGAATTTACAAAATCATGTTTTTCGTTCGTGCATGTTCGTGCATGTTAAGAAATTCTTTCTTTTACATGTTTATCTACATGTTTAGAAACTTTCCTCAAAAGTTTACTATTTTTGGAGTTGATTTACTATGCCCAATTGATTTTACAAAATCGTGTATGTCAGCAGATTTTCAGAAACTGTATATCTGTGTTCAAACATTTATTTCTCTCAACTGGAAAATTATTTTTTAGAAATTATTTCTCTAACATGTCACTCTACATGTCTAGAACCTGCCCACAAACTTTTATAATTTTTAGAGCTGATTTATTATTTTTAATTGATTTTACAAAGCCAGATACGCAAATTTCCAGAATGCTGGATTTTGGGGTATTTTGATTTTACAAAGCCAGATACGCAAATTTCCAGAATGCTGGATTTTGGGGTATTTTGGTCTTTTCAGCCTATAACGGCTAGTAACGGCTAGTTTTTGATATTTTTGGTTTTTGGGTGTTTGTGGCTGGTTTAAGAGGCTATAAAAAAACCCTCAACTTTCATTGTTTCTTATGGATGTTTAAGAGAGTTTTAAAAAGAGTTTAGAAAACTTCTCAATAGATGACAAGAGATGGAGGGAGAATAGTTGATTGCTCAAACTCCAATAGATGATCTCCTCAAGCTCTTGTGGAATTTTCTTCACATACAAATAATTTTCTATGTGTATACTCACACATGCTTATTGATAGGGGGAGCTTTCACTCTCTTCATCCCTTTGTCCCCTTTTTGATGTTGTCAAAGGGG
>NC_033800.1:119493946-119515207 GCF_001876935.1 Asparagus officinalis
AAAAATATAACTTGGATCTTTAACTCAAGGCGATTAGACCTTAAATCAAAGAGCACCAAGCTCTGATACCAATTGTTAGAACCTAGAGGGGGGGTGATTAGGGTCTTATGCTAATCTAATCCGATTTTAAGCCAATTAAAACTAATAACAAGTTATCCTAACAAGTATGAAATACAACAATATATATGAGTTAGGATGAGCAATATGAACTAAGGGGTATATCCTAGCAATGAGATATACTATGAATTATATGCAAGGATATACAAACTAATACAATGGTGAAATAAACACTCTACCAAAGTGATAGGGCAATATGAAGTGCAATACACAAAGACAATATAAGATATGAATACAAAAATAAGAACGCAATCACAAACAAAACGATATGATCACGGAGTTCGGACCTTCCGTCCTACGTCTCCGCTCCCCACTCCCGGGGAGAAATCCACTATCACAACCGGGTTTTCTACGCTCACCAGAATAACGTTTACACCTCACAATGTCGGTTTTTAACGCTCACCGATCAACGTCCACACCTCACAGTCAAAACGATATGATCACGGAGTTCGGACCTTCCGTCCTACGTCTCCGCTCCCCACTCCCGGGGAGAAATCCACTATCACAACCGGGTTTTCTACGCTCACCAGAATAACGTTTACACCTCACAATGTCGGTTTTTAATGCTCACCGATCAACGTCCACACCTCACACTCGGTTTTCTAGTTCACCGAAAACTTCACAATTCACACTCTCACAATGTCGGTTTTCAACGCTCACCGATCAACGTCTACACCTCACACTCGGTTTTCTAGCTCACCGAAAACTTTACAACACTCACAATGTAACTATAATAAAATGTTCTCTAACATGAATGAGATCTTAATTAAGCACAACTCAATTGTTACAATCTCTCACGACCCCAATATACTATGTATGTAAATACTAAAAACTCAATGTGGGTGTGTGTAACAATGAGATAAATCAAATCTAAACTCAATATAAAACTAGCTTTAATGAAATGATAAACAAACAAATAGATATAAAGCTAGAAATAGAGTTTAGAAAACTTCTCAATGGATCAAGAGATTGAGGGAAGATGGTTGGAAGCTTAAGCACCAATAGGATCTCCTCAAGCTCTTGTGAAATTGATTTCACAAACTCAAAACTCTCAATTGCTTAAACACTCTTTTAAACAAACATTAAACAAGTTTAAACCCTTGTTAAACTCTTTTAAAACATTCTCTTGGGTTACTATGAAAGATGAGGGCAAGGGGGTATTTATAGCCTCCCAAAACCTCAGCCAAAAGCCCAACAAAAATGACCAAAAAACTAACAGAATCGAAAATCAGATTCTGTACAAAATGACCGTTGGAGTGAACGGCGGGCGACCGCGGAAAACGGGGGGGAGCCACTTTCGAGGCTCAGAAAATTCCAGAAACTTTGACGGTCGACCGTGGCGGTCGACCGTGAGAATTTTCGAGCTGACGGTCGATCGTGACGGTCGACTACGAAAGTTGCTGATGGCTCCGCAGGGAAAATCAAAGGCGCAGTCGACCGTGGCAGTCGACCGTAAACTGACATATGAGAAAACATGTTTAAAAATTAATTTTTTGATTTTAAAACCCTGTTTAAAAATATCAAATAAATTCTAAAAAATATAAAAGTTTAGGGAATGGTTGTAGACATGATAGTAAACATGCTACAAAGACTGGTTTTTAAAAAGAACCTCCTAAATGAAAAATATCATTATTTTACAAAATAGTCCAAAACATAAAAATGTAAACATATGAATTTTAACATTTTGGCTAAACCATGTTTTAAAAAAATACAAAATAATTTTATAGACTTGAAGAAAGATGTAAACTATTGTTATAAAGTCTATAAATAATGAATATAGTATTTTTACAAATACACATATAATGCACTTAAAACATGATTTTATTGAATTAAATAAAATTGATATTGATGAAATCATATAAATGCATATAAGTATGAAATAAAAATATGTTTTCCAATTGTATTCAATTTTTTCATAGTAAAACTTGAAATCTATCAAACCAAAACATATATGTATATATATAACTATATATATACAAAACCAAAACGTGTATGTGTGTATATGATTGAGCTTAAAGTACTAACACACATAAAATAAACCTAAACTAAATATATCCAAGCTTGTGATCTTCAACGAATTAAGCTCTATCTTGGTACACTCGTGGATGAAGCTTGAACTTGAATCTTTAACTTGAATTTGCAAGGCTTTAACCACTATATCCGCCAACCTCTATTTGATATGATCGTTATGGCGCAATCCATCCAACCTCCAACGTATTGTTTATCTACAATAAATAACAAAATACAAACACTAAACAAACAATATTAGATGTAAATTGTTTGTTAAATCATCATCAAAACAAGAAGGCCAACAGTTAATTGTATAATTGGGAGGATATTTAGAGGAGTTTAGGGTCATTTAAGCTTCTTTAATGGCTGGTAAAAACCGAGGGAAGCAGATCCCTACACAAGTAAAAAAAACGTTAGAGGTCAGGAGCAGATTCCCCCGGGTGTGCCCTCAGACGCCCAAGTTAGTGATAGATAAAGCAATCTGAAGGGAGAATATAGAATCTATCTTAGGGTTGTTATCAGACATACCTTAGTGTGGTGAAGTTAAGTGCTATCTATAGATGTAGATGGTTAAAATATACTCTACCCTAGATCAACATTTATCTCAAGTTCAAGAAGTGAACGTCGATGGGTTAAACACTTCATGTGGGCCCAAATATAAGCACATGACAAAGCCTACCCAAACAGTAGTGAAGTTCGTTCAAGCCTCATGTGAACTTCGTCTAAAAGACCCACATGGGCTACATCATCCACACTCAAGGGAAGTGGATTGCCCACATTCTGGCGAAGATCACTAGAATGAGCTTTGCCCAAAAGTACTCAGCGAGCTTCGCCTAAATCTACTTAGCGAGCTCCGCCTTCCACCGTTATAGGAGAACCTCGCCATTGACCGTTTCAAGAGCCATTTTTATGAAAAACGATTCTCCCCATTATCTCCTAAGTTAATGGCGACTTAATTCACATTTAATGACTACTAACTCTCTCTCAAAACCTATAAGAGGTGAAGAAATTACTCATTTTTGGACACCTGAGACTTAGCACTTTTACACATTTGGTATCTATACTTAGCATCTTTAAAATAACTTCGACATATTTTAAAGATTCAAGTTATCTTTTTGTGGTAATCTAGTTTTGAGATTTATTGTTGTCTTGCTTGCATATATTCACATATATATCATGAACATGGATATGTATTGTGCACCTTGTGTAGGCTATGATCCTAATGTTGCTCCTAGAATAAATAATATCTCCTATGACCAATGGTGTTCTAGATTTAATATATTTGTTAGATCTAGACATTTTGATTTATGGGATATTATAGATTGTGTTTATATTGTACCCACTATGGAGAAATCCAAGTGGAGTGATAAAGATAAAAGAATGTTTACAATGAACAAGCTCTTGTTAGAATTCTTGCTTAATGTTTTTGACTCATCCATTTCTAACAAATTTGTTCATTTTGATAGTGCTTACAATTTATGAAAATTCATAGAAGCACATCAAGGTAACTTGGAGGAAATCCGACGTAGTTTAGAGGATTCTTCTTCAAGTGAGTCAAAAACATATGTATAGCAAAGTCACGTGTTAATTCTTCCAAATCAAACACTCACTATACACATATGTATAGCAAAATTTACAAATATTCCATTTGCGGCCAAAAAGACCATCTAGCTAAATTTTGTTATGATACACAAAAATCTAAAAATACTAAATATCAATGCTTCTTGTGCATCTCATAAGACTTCTTCATCACAGACTCATGCACATGCACCTAATGTTCATCATAAGCATGCTAGTGTGTATCATTGTGATCTTTATGGTCGTTTTGGCCATTTGGCAAAGTTTTGTTTTGATTTGAAAAGAAAATCTTGTTTGCCAAATGTTTCTAGTAGACCACATGTTTTTAAATGTGATGTTTGTGGTAGGTTTGGACATCTTGCAAAGTTTTATTATGATATGCAAAAATCTTCTAAGTTGCAATATGTTCCAAATAAACCATTGTTTAAAAATATTTCTCAATTGCAAAATAAATTTATAAGACCATCTATTTTTGCAAATGAATCTTGTGCACAACCGTTTGGTCAACATAAGCAAGTGTTTCCTTTCCATTGTACTTATTACAATCGGAAGGGTCATTTGAGTAATTTTTGTTATGACCGTGTCCGTGCACCACATGCGCCCAAACGGGTTCATAACCCTAGGGCTTTGAGCTTTAATGATAGGGGTCATGTCCCTAAACCAAGAATTTTAATGTTTTTATTTTTTTATGTCTTGGTTTTGAAAAATGTTTTAAAATTCTTGTAAATGAAAACAATTTTCTTTTGGTCAATTCTTTTGTTTTCATTTTATTAACTTTGATTTTGATGAGAGGTTTGTGTTTATATAACTCGCAGATTTATTGGGTGTTTATTTCCCAAATCATGTTTACCTGAGGCTAAAATATTTATATAGGTTGAAACAAGCTTAAAAGCTTGATATATTTTCCTCTCTTGCCTTTTTATGGATTTAAATTTTGATTTATAATTTCATTTGAATGATTTATTTTCATTTGAAAACTTTTTTCATGATTCTCATGTTTTTCTTTCAATTGTTTTTATAAATCTATTTTTATACATGGATTTTAGGCTTGTATTGAGACACACTATTTTATAATGATATATCATCATGTGTTCTCATTGTATTTTTGGTATATGAGTTTTGCCTAGCATAATTTCATATGTGCTTGCTCACATATATTTGCCTTGGTCTTCATTGCATATATTTGTTAGCCCTTATGTTTTGATGATGTTTTACAACCACCATTAACGGTACTAATGGCTTATTGAGTGCAAATGTAGTAAATTCATTTATCAAGCTTGTTAGTGCTATTTATGGAGGATGGAAGGAATATATGCTATAACGATGATATCCAAAGGAGGAAGAGGCATAATGATGAAGCAATGTTATTTCAAGAACAACAAATTCATATAAAAGCTTCATCATACTAAAAGCTATATCAAGACTCAAGAACTATATTCTATGTAAGGATATTAGCTTGTTTTCTATTTTTCTCTCTAGTGCTAGAATGTAGGCAAAGAGTTACTGATTTCACTTAAAGCTATTGGGAATTACACACACGTTTTCATACTTATGTTTTTAAGCGTTTTTTCACAAAATACTATTTTTCATAAGTATGAGGACTTATGTTTTTAAGCGTTTTTTCACAAAATACTATTTTTCATAAGTATGAGGACCTATCTGCAAAATTCTTTTTCCAAACAGTTTGTTTTCATAAGTATGAGGACCTATCTGCAAAATTCTTTTTCCAAACAGTTTGTTTTTAGTATTAAAAATATCTTACAAAGTTTTATAATTTTCAGAGGTCAAATAAATATTTTACAAATATTTTAGTTTGAGTTAAAAAATCAGTCTGTGCAAATGTATCAGAATGCGGTCGACCGGACCGATCGACCGCACCTATGAGCATTCGTCACTGGACACCAGAGAGTTTGTCGGTCGACCGGCGCGGTCGACCGAAAGCTCAAGTTTTTGGTCGGTCGACCGCGTCGATCGACCGATGAAGTCTCTGTTTGTTTTCTATCTTTTTCAAAGCGGCTCTCGATCGACCAGATTTTCGGTCGGTCGACCGACGTAATTTTTCGGTCGACCGAACGATTATTTCGGACGACTGAAATTCTCTTCGGTCAGCCGCGACTTTTTTCAAACGGTCATTTGCCTAGAACACTGTGCTTTCACTTATCAGTGTTTGGCACAGTCTGAGGTAAGGGTCTGAAAAGGAGATTATTTTCCTAATTGAGAAGATTGGGTTTTGTTTTTAAATTAATTAATTTCTTCTATTTAAACCCTAGACTTCTTCTTCTTCAGTTGCCCTAACGTTTTGCAAAAACCAGAGAGACTGCTGTCTTCCTGAGAGAATTTTCAAATCTGTTTTCTCTGTGGTTTTTGTGTGATTCACTTCCCATCTTCAGTAATCTTTCTCTTTGCCATAGGGGCTGTGTAAAGAGAGAGTCTTGTTAGACCCTAGAGGGGGGGGGGTGATTAGGGTCTTATGCTAATCTAATCCGATTAAATGCCAATTAAAATTATTAACAAGTTATCCTAGCAAGTATGAAATACAACAAGATATATAAGCTAGGATAAGTAAAAAGAACAACAAGATATATATCCTATATGATAAAATATATGCAAGGATATATAAACTAGCACAAGATGAGATATCCTACCAAAGAGATATATAATATGATATATGCAAGGATATGTAAACTAACACAAGGGTAAACAAAATGAACTAGATGGTGGATCATATAAATAATGAGCTAATGACAATGGCGACAAGAAATATAAACACAAGTATAAATAAACATCAAAGCACACTCAAACACAAGATATGATCACGGAGTTCGGACCTTCCGTCCTACGTCTCCACTCCCCACTCCCGGGGAGAAATCCACTATCACAACCGGGTTTTCTATGTTCACCCGAATAACGTTTACACCTCACACTTGATTTTCTAGCTAACCGAAAACTTTACAATCAACACTCTTGCAATCACACTCTACACCCACTAAGTGTTGAACTAGATGTGTCTCCCTCAAGTGCTCGGATACAACCTCTCCCTAGGTTCGTCAACCGACGCCACTCCTCTTGGGACGATCCCCGACTCTCGCCACACACTTCTCTCTTGGTGTACAAGTGTATTATAAAGTGAATCTCATAATTAGGCTTAATATAATAAATGTTTGTTCTCTACTATGGATGAGAACACAATGAAAGCTCACACTCAATTGTTACAACTCTCACCAACCCAAATATACTATGTATGAAAATACAATAAGCTCAATATGGGTGTGTGTAACAATGAGATAATATAATCAAATCTAAACTCAATATAAAAACTAGCTTTAAAGAAAGATAATCAAATAACTAAGCAAATGTAAAGCTAGATAAGAGTTTAGAAAACTTCTCAATAGATCAAGAGGTGGAGGGAGAATAGTTGGAAGCTCAAACTTCAAAAGATGATCTCCTCAAGCTCTTGTGGAATTTTCTTCACAAACAAACTCTTGAAACAAACTTAAAAACCCTTCAACAAACTTGTAAAACTCTTTTTAAAACTCTTTTAAACATCCATAAGAAATAATGAAACTTGAGGGCATTTTATAGCCTCTTAAACCATCCACAAACTCCCAAAAACCAAAAATATCAAAAACTAGCCGTTACTAGCCGTTATAGGCTGAAAAGACCAAAATACCCCTAAATTCAGCATTCTGGAAATTTGCGTATCTGACTTTGTAAAATCAATTAAAAATAGTAAATCAATTCCAAATATCATGAATTTTTTTGGTAAAGTTCTAAACATGTATAGGAACATGTTAGAGAAAGAATTTATGAAAACTAATTTTTCATTTGAGAGAAATAAATGTTTGAACACAGATATACAGTTTCTGAAAATCTGCTGACATACACGATTTTGTAAAATCAATTGGGCACAGTAAATCAACTCCAAAAATGGTAAAATTTTGAGAAAAGTTTCTAAACATATAGATAAACATGTAAAATAAAGAATTTCTTGAATATCACTTCCCATTTATGAAAACTCATCTGTTTTGTAAAACATGCACGAACATGCACAAACGAAAAACATGATTTTGTAATTTCCATTAAACATAACAAATCAATTCCAAACTTGATGAAACTTTGCGAAATATTTATAGTAAACATGTGAATTTTGATATTTTGGCTAAACCATGTTTTGAAACTTTGCACAATGATTATGTAGACTTGATAAAATATGTATATGATGATTGTTAAGTCTATAAACTGAGAATACAATATTTGTACATAGAAACCAAATACGTGTGTGTATATGATATTAAGCTTAAGGTACTTAACACACATAATATAAAACCTAAACTAGATTACCCAAGCCGATCTTGATCTTCAATAAGCTTGACTTGGTACACTTTGCGGATGAAGCTTGAACTTGATCTTTAACTTGAATTGTATGTTACTTCACTCCACAATTCCGCCAACCTCCATTTAATATTGTCGTTGAAGCGCTATTACATCCATCCTCCAACTACGTTGTTTGTCTATAATAAATAAGAAAACACAAATACTAGACAAACAACATTAGTGGTAAATTGTTTGTTAAACATCATCAAAACAAAGAGGCCAACAATCTCCCCCTTTTTTTTGATGATGACAAACAATTTACAAAAATGATATATGCATGAAAGGAAATGAATATACAAAGTATAATGCATCATTGCATATAAACAAGAAAGAATATACTCATGATATTTCTCCCCCTTTGACAACATCAAAAAGGGGACAAAGGTATGAAGAGAGCGAAAGCTCCCCTATCAACAAGCCATATGAAATATAAGCAATAAAAGATCATGGCAAATATGTGAGCAAGCATAAATAATATGCCAAAAATCACTCACATTCAAGAGGCAATAAAAGATCATGGCAAATATGTGAGCAAGCATAAATAATATGCCAAAAATCACTCACATTCAAGAGATAATGAGAACATATATAAATATATCAAGATGAACATATTGTCTCATATCATAAAAGCCAATGTATAAAATAGATTTATGAAATCAAAAGAAGAGAAACATGAGAAACATGTAAAAAGTTTTCAAATGAAAACAAATTAACCAATTAAAATCATAAATCAAAGTTTAAATCATAAAACCAAATCATCATTGATTTTCAAAAATCAAGAGAGGCAACTTTATCTAGCTCTTGAGCTAGTAGTAACCCATATAAACATTTTAGCATCCGATAAACAATGTTTGGGAATAAACACCCAATAACTCCGGAGGGTTATATAAACATAGTCCTCTCATCAAAACAAAAAATAATAATCATGAAAACAAAAGATTTGATACAAGAAAAATTGTTTTCATAATCAAAAGATTTTAAGATATAATTTTCAAAACCAAGACAAAGAAAGAGAAAAACATTAAAATTCTTGGTTTAAAAATCAAATTTATTTTGGTACCCAAGAACTCTTGGTACCAAAAGATTTAGGGACATGACCCCTATCATTTAAGCTCAAAGCCCTAGGGTTATGAACCCTCTTAGGCACATATGGTGCACTAACATGGTCAAAACAATATTCATTCAAATGACCCTTCCGATTATAATTTGTGCAATGAAAGAGATCCATTTGTTTTTGTGGACCATTAGCTCGTGCATGCGAATCATTTGCAAATAAGGATTTTCTTTTAAAAATATTTTGCAAATGAGAAACATCATTAAACAAATGTGGTCTTTTTGGAGCAAATTGCAAATTTGAAGCATTTTGTAAATCAAGACAAAATTTAGCAAGATGTCCAATCCTACCACAAACATCACATTTAAAAATATGTGGTCTACTAGATACATTTGGCAAACGTGATTTTCTTTTCAAATCAAAACAATATTTGGCCAAATGACCAAAACAACCACAATGATCACACTTGAACACACTAGCATGCTTATGATGAGCTTTGTGAGAATGAGCAGGTGAATGTGTAAGTGTACAAGATGAAGAAGCTACATAAGATGCACAAGGAGCATTAGAATTCTTAAGTTTGTGTGCATCATAACAAAACTTATCTAAATGACCTTGACAGCCGCAAATAAAACACTTATAAGTTTTGCTATACATGTGTGCATAATGAGTGGATGATTTTGACTTAGTCTTGGCACACATATCCATAAGCCTCTTATGATTATTAATGCATGTTTTCAAAGTTGAATCTAAAGATGAGATACTATTTTTTATAAGATTCAAATCTTTATTTTTAGGCACATATGCATTTTTAGAAGTAGAACATAAATAGTCATTTATAAAGGAAGCAGTATCATTTTGTATGTTTTCTACTTCTAACATGGCATTATTTTTATCATGAGTCAAGTTAGCAATATCCAATTTTAAATTTTTATTTTCCAAATTTAACATATCATTGTTTTCTTGAAGAGCAATACTTTCTTGAGAAATGATATCAAATTTGGAAGCTAACTTCTCATGATCGGATTTTAAATCTTCATGTTTGCTTTTTAAATCAATAAAATCATTTTGCAATTTGTTAAAGGCATGCAATAATTTTTCACTAGCACAAGCAAGTTCATCATTAGGTAAATCATTAATAGATTCGAACTCGCAAAAATCACTAGGGCTATCGCCTAGTGCTCGTGTGCATGAAGCTCCTTTAGAACTTGAAGCGGGATCCTCCAAAGCTTGTCGGATCGCCTCCAAGTCTCCTTGATGTGCTTCAATAAATTTTCATAAGATATAAGCACTATCAAAAGAATCAAGCTTGTTAGACATAAATGAATCAAATGCATTTAATAAAAATTCTAACATAAGATTGTTCATAATAAACATCTTTTTATCATGTTTGCTCCACTTGGATTTCTCCAACATGGGCACAATATAAGCACAATCAATGATTTCCCATAAATCGATATTTTTAGATTGAACAAATATTTTGAATCTAAAACACCATTGAGCATAGGGGAAAACATTGAATTTAGGAGCAACACTAGAATCATAGCCTAAACAAGATGCATCTTTCATATCCATAATATGTAAAAATATGCAAGCAAGATGCAAAAATCAAAAATTGGATTAGCACAAAAAGATAACTTGGATCTTTAACTCAAGGCGATTAGACCTTAAATCAAAGAGCACCAAGCTCTGATACCAATTGTTAGACCCTAGAGGGAGGGGGGTGATTAGGGTCTTATGCTAATCTAATCCGATTAAATGCCAATTAAAATTATTAACAAGTTATCCTAGCAAGTATGAAATACAACAAGATATATAAGCTAGGATAAGTAAAAAGAACAACAAGATATATATCATATATGATGAAATATATGCAAGGATATATAAACTAGCACAAGATGAGATATCCTACCAAAGAGATATACAATATGATATATGCAAGGATATGTAAACTAACACAAGGGTAAACAAAATGAACTAGATGGTGGATCATATAAATAATGAGCTAATGACAATGGCGACAAGAAATATAAACACAAGTATAAATAAACATCAAAGCACACTCAAACACAAGATATGATCACGGAGTTCGGACCTTCCGTCCTACGTCTCCGCTCCCCACTCCCGGGGAGAAATCCACTATCACAACCGGGTTTTCTATGTTCACCCGAATAACGTTTACACCTCACACTCGGTTTTCTATCTAACCGAAAACTTTACAATCAATACTCTTGCAATCACACTCTACACCCACTAAGTGTTAAACTAGACGTGTCTCCCTTAAGTGCTCGGATACAACCTCTCCCTAGGTTCGTCAACCGACGCCACTCCTCTTGGGACGATCCCCGACTCTCGCCACACACTTCTCTCTTGGTGTACAAGTGTATTATAAAGTGAATCTCATAATTAGGCTTAATATAATAAATGTTTGTTCTCTACTATGGATGAGAACACAATGAAAGCTCACACTCAATTGTTACAACTCTCACCAACCCAAATATACTATGTATGAAAATACAATAAGCTCAATGTGGGTGTGTGTAACAATGAGATAATATAATCAAATCTAAACTCAATATAAAAACTAGCTTTAAAGAAAGATAATCAAATAACTAAGCAAATGTAAAGCTAGATAAGAGTTTAGAAAACTTCTCAATAGATCAAGAGGTGGAGGGAGAATAGTTGGAAGCTCAAACTTCAAAAGATGATCTCCTCAAGCTCTTGTGGAATTTTCTTCACAAACAAACTCTTGAAACAAACTTAAAAACCCTTCAACAAACTTGTAAAACTCTTTTTAAAACTCTTTTAAACATCCATAAGAAACAATGAAAGTTGATGGTATTTTATAGCCTCTTAAACCATCCACAAACTCCCAAAAACCGAAAATATCAAAAACTAGCCGTTATAGGCTGAAAAGACCAAAATACCCCTAAATTCAGCATTCTGGAAATTTGCGTATCTAACTTTGTAAAATCAATTAAAAATAGTAAATCAATTCCAAATATCATGAATGTTTTTGGGAAAGTTCTAAACATGTATATGAACATGTTAGAGAAAGAATTTATAAAAAATAATTTCTCATTTGAGAGAAATAAATGTTTGAACACAGATATACAGTTTCTAAAAATCTGCTGACATACACGATTTTGTAAAATCAATTGGGCATAGTAAATCAACTCCAAAAATAGTAAAATTTTGAGAAAAGTTTCTAAAAACAAACATGTTAGAAAAAGAATTTCTCAAATTTAATTTTCATTTGTGAAAACTCATGTATTTTGCAAGTATGTCCAAAACATGAAAACCCAAAACTATGCATGTATATATATAACTATATATATACATAGAAACCAAATACGTGTGTGTATATGATATTGAGCTTAAGGTACTTAACACACATAATATAAAACCGAAACTAGATTACCCAAGCCGATCTTGATCTTCAATAAGCTTGACTTGGTACACTTTGCGGATGAAGCTTGAACTTGATCTTTAACTTGAATTGTATGTTGCTTCACTCCACAATTCCGCCAACCTCCATTTGATATCGTCGTTGAAGCGCTATTACATCCATCCTCCAACTACGTTGTTTGTCTATAATAAATAAGAAAACACAAATACTAGACAAACAACATTAGTGGTAAATTGTTTGTTAAACATCATCAAAACAAAGAGGCCAACAAGTCTTGCATCTTTTCTTCTACTGTGTGAGTGAGATCTTGTGTAGATCAACTGTGTGGGAGTGTGATCTGTTGAGATCAAACTGTGTAGTGAGAGATCGTGTGGGATCACTGTGTAGACGAAGTTCCGGCTTCCAAACCGGGTGTGTAGTGGATTTCTCCTCGAGAGTGGGGAGCGGGGACGTAGGTCAGCGGGCCGAACCTCGTTAACACATCGCGCGTCAAGGATAACGATTCCTAACTCTATCTCTCTTACTTTGATTGCATTTCTGTTTTGTGATTTGCTTGTGTTTAATTTTTATTGCATATTAGAGCCTCTTGACCCTAATCACCCCCCTCTAGGGTCCAACAATATTCCATAAGGCATTTTGATAGGGAGAGCCATTCCCTATATTTGTTTTATACTCACCATGCTTATTTGTAGGGGGAGCTTTCGCTCTCTTATTCTTTTGTTTCCCCATTTTGATGTTGCCAAAGGGGGAAAAACAAGTGGATCGTGAGTATATTTTAAGAGTATTGTGCTTTATTGCTTATCTTATATACTCTTTGTGTAGATTGTTTATCATCATCAAAAAGTGGGAGATTATTAGGTCTCATGTTATGAGCCTACATCTTCTAATCTTGTTTTGATGATTACAAACAATTCCTAAAAAGTCGGCGAACCCGCGCTAAGCGCAGGACGGAATGATCCGACCCGCGCAAGCGCGGGTCGGATTATTCCAACCCGCACAAGCGCGGGTCGGATGATTCCGACCCGCACAAGTGCGGGTCGGATCATTCTGACCCGTGCAAGCGCGGGTCGGATTATTCCGACCCGCGCGAGCGCGGGTCAGATCGTCCTGCTGCGCAGTCTAAAGTTACAAACAATTCCTAATATTGTTTGTCTAGTGTTTGTGTTTCTTATTAGGTATTCTAGACAAACAACGATGTTGGAGGATAGATGGAATCGAGCATTCACGATCATATCTAATGGAGGTTGGCAGAATAGTGGAGTGAAGCCATGCAATTCAAGTTGAAGATCCAAGTTCAAGCTTCATCCGCAAGTTTACCAAGTCGAGCTCATTGAAGACCTTCATCAAGCTTGGATAATTTAGTTTAGGTTTTATATTATGTGTGTTAGTACCTTTAAGCTCAATTATATACACACATACACATTTTGGTTTTTGTATATATATAGTTACATATATACATATATGTTTTGGTTTAGCTATATAGATATGAAACAATATATATCTTCATATATACTTTTATAAATATGAACCAAAGGCCTCCATTTTCTGGATCTGGAATTTTATCAAGAGGACGAGGTGCTGCCGGACTGAAGAGTGAAGGAGCACGAAATTTCAGCGAAGGACAGCGAGATCCCGACGAACTTCAGTACAAAGGAGAAGCCGTTCGAAGGATCTGAAGCCCGTACGTCCGTTCCTTGAGATTAGGCTTTGTCTTAAAAATCAGTTTATAAAGTTTCAAAACATGGTTTATGTCCAATGTCAAAAACAAGTGTTTTTCATTTATATGTTTTGGACTATTTTGTAAAATGAAGAGATTTTTCTTTTGGGAGGTGTTTTTTAAAAACCAGTTTTTATAACATGTATATTATCATGTTTACAATCATTTCCCAAAGTTTTACATTTTTCTGATTTTATTTGCTATTTTTAAAAGAGACTTCAAGCAAATACCCCCTTGGTGAGGTAGAAGCTCTGCCCAATTTTCCATCAACCGGATCTGATTCGTGGTCGTCCACGGATTAACCCCGGCACCGACAAAGAACCCACGCAAGCAAGAGCCGATAAACGGATCTTGCGTTTATTTTCAAGAAAGTTGTAATCTTTTCCAAAGTTTTACATTTTTCTGATTTTATTTGCTATTTTTAAAAGAGGTTTAAAAATCAGATTTTTGTTTCAAAACAGGCTGATAACCTGTTATCAGTCGACTGGTCAGTCGACTGATGATATCAGTCGACTGATGTATCGACTGAAGAAATCACCCGGAATAACAAAAAGTTTCTGTTTAGTTTTGGTTGACTGACCAGTCGACTGATGAGATCATCAGTCGACTGATAAGGTCGTCAGTCGACTGATGAGCTAGAAAATGCCTCTAACGGTCAGCTCATCAGTCGACTGATAGAAGCCGTCAGTCGAGTGATGGCATAACGGCTAGTTTTTTCAGCTTTTGTCATGTTTTGGTTTTTTGGTCTTGTTGCTGGGATTTCTTGATCTTTGGGGTTTCCTATAAATACCCCCTTATACCCAGCTCTATTATAACAAGAAGAAAGTTTTTAAAACAAGTTTACAAGGGTTTTAAAGTTTGTTTAGTGTTTGTTTACAAGTTTGTGAAGAAATTTTCACAAGAGCAAAGTGAAGATCATCCTTTGGTGTTTGAGCATTCACTCTTCTCCCTCTCTCTTGTTATCATTAGAGAAGTTTTTCTAAACTCATATCTAGCTAATTTATATGTTTGATTTTTATTTCTATAAGCTAGCATTTATTTGAGTTTAGTTTGATTTATTTTATCTTTTTGTTCACATACAACCTATTGAGCTTATTGTATTTACATTCATAGTATAATTTAGGGTTGTGAGTTTGTGACAATAAGAGTGAGCTTACATTGTGTTCTCATCCATTATAAAGAATAATTTATTTGTATTGTGAGCTATAATTGTGAGGTTTACTTTGTAATACACTAGTACACCAAGAGGAGTGTGTGGTGAGAGACGAGGTCGTCCCAAGAGGAGTGGGGTAGGTGGTAATGCCTAGAGAGAGGTTGTAATTCCTAACACTTGAGGAAGACACGGGCTAGAGACCAACACTTGAGGTGATAGTTAGTATAATTACATTATGAGATTGTGGACGTTGATCGGTGAGCGTTGAAAACCGATATTGTGTGGTGTAAACGTTTTCGGGTGATAGTTGAAAACCCGGTGTGATAGTGAATTTCTCCCCGAGAGTGAGGAGCGGAGACGTAGGACGGAAGGTCTGAACTCCGTGATCATTTGATTGTGTTTGAGTTGCATTGGCGTTCATTTATACTTGTGCTCGTTGCTTATATCGCCTATTGCATCTTGTTTATTTCATCCACTATATTGTTTACCCTTGTGTTATTTATATATCCTTGCACATATATTTGTAATATATCATTCTTGCTAGGATATATTTGTTAATAAGTTTTAATTTGGCATAAATCGGATTAGATTAGTATAAACCTTATTCACCCCCCTCTAGGGTTCTTTCCTAGTGGCATTAGGGTACTTTCATTTTCTCCTTGCTCATTCTCCACCAATTTTGCTGTCATGTTTGGGGAGAAATAGAATTCATGTCGATGAGGTATTCTCTCCCTCTATCCCTCGATCTCATATTTTTTTAAATTAGTTTCTTTAAATCTTTTTTAATAATTTATTGGATCTATTTCATGCTTCATTCTGTGAAATGCCTTGTTAGATTCAATTTAAATATACTTTTATTTTAATTATTATTTTTCCCTATTTATGGTCACTTAATCACCAGAATGTTTAGGTTTTGCCCATTTCATATCTTAAATTAATATTTTATTTTAGGAGAATTTTTAAAAAGATCACTTTATAAAAGTATTAGCAAAAGCGACTATTTTACGTAATAATTAACAAAATTGATCTCTTTTTTGCCACATCATCAAGACTGGCAAAAAAAAGATCGACTTTGCAAAAAATCATCTTCAAAATACACGAGAATAATAGTCCTGTGTAATTAGCGAACATTAATTACAAAAGTAATTAAAGTCAGAAAATACACGGGACTACTACTCTTGCGTATTTTGCAGTCAGAACCATAAAATACACGGGACTATTGTATATGACCTATATACAATACAAACCTAGACAAGTGAGTTATAATAGCATTTTTCATTCACATTGTTTGGGGCAAGATTTGATAGAGACCTTGCATCGTAGGATTTTTTTATATTTATAGCACATAACGAAACATATCATAATCTCCCTACTATAATTTCACAAGAAAATAAATTTTCATACTTTCAGTTTTACTTCTATGGTACGAAAAATGAGTTATAAAATTGAATAAGAATATTAGATAATGTAAATATGAATGAAACCATAACTAAAAGTTAATGCGAATATGAGTTAAACCACAACTAAAAGTTTAATGGACATATTGTAAGTAAATTAATATGTAAAATTTCTTTGCGAATTGAATGATCACCCATCTTTTGAAGCCTTTAACATACTAATAAATAGAGATGTTATACTAGATCAATGTGTTTATAACTCACAAATAGTAGATCACGTGAAGACAGTCTGGGTTGAAGAAAACAATGACAATATTTTATTTGAAAGAGTGATTATTGACTTGATCATCAATCCCGCAAAAAAACTTTATTTTATTTTATTTTTATTCTATTTTTATCAATTTACATAATCATGATATTCAACTACGTGCATTGCACATGCATCTCAACTAGTAATTGAATAAAAGACCTAGATGCATTTTTTCTCTAATAAAATAGCTTATAATATATTTTTTATACAAAATCCCGCAGCTTATATATACTTACCGGGTCGCGAGAATTCTCGTTTGAACTCTTTCTATGGGTTGTACAGTAAAGCCCAGCCCATCATCTTCAAAGATCCAGATTTCAGTGACTCGGACTCAAAAGCAGCCACGTGTCTACTACCTCGGACTCAAGAGCTGAGTCCGCTCCTCATCGGTCTCAGGTCATCTCCCTCGACTTCTCAGCGATGGGATTCTCAGTCCACTTCCTCTTCTTCAGTAATAAAAACATCGGCATCAGAAAACTGAGCACAGCTAGTAGAGCTGAGAACCCTAGCAAGTCCTCGATCTCAGGCGAGAGCGCCTACGAAGTGCTCGGGGTCTCAGAGAGCAGCTCCTTCGCCGAGATCAAGGCCTCGTTTCGAAAGCTCGCGAAAGAGACTCATCCTGATGTCTCGAGATCCTCTCACCGATTCCTGCAGATTCTCGCTGCCTACGAGGTTAGTGAATGATTTTTCGATGTGAGCTTTCGAGATCTTTGGATATCTTGTGAGATTTTGACGTTTTAAGTGTTGAATTGGGTGGGGATTATGGGGTTTTCTGTGGAATTGAGGTTTACGCTTTTTTGTTTTAGAGGTTTAGTTTGGGAGGCCAGGGAGGGGCTTTGATTTAGTTGCATGGCAGTCTTGATCTTTATTTTCCGTTGGGAAACCTCAAATTCTGAACTTTATTGGAAATAAGTTAAAATTATGAGACAACCTTATATGAGTAACCTGGGGCTGTTTGGTTGTTGTTGGTAAAGTTGTGTATTTAGGGGCTGTTTGGTTCGTTTCCTTGATATAGAGAAATGCAATTCCATGTAAAGAAATACAAGTTTTGAGTTTTCTAAACTTTTCTAAGAAATAGATTGTTTTGCTTTGATTCGCATATAAAAAATGGTGGGAAACCAATGTATTTATTTTTCTTGTGTTTGGTTCGCATAGAAAAAAAAAGGAAAACTTTTGTAAACAAAACAGAGAAGGAAAAAAAATCTGATGTTGCAGAGTTTTCATCAATTTCACTTGGTTGGGGAAGAAAATCGGAGAGGGAAAAAAATCTTAGTTGGCGGCGATTTCAGCAGAGTTTTCCCTTTTCCATTCGAGCGAACCAAAGCGGCACAAAGAAATGGACGAAAACAAAAAAACTGACGTGGAGGGCTAAAAATCTGACGTGGAGGGGTTTTCTGAGTTTTCCACCCCTTATAATAGCGAACCAAACAACCCCTTATGATACAACTTAGAAAGTTGTTGTCCACCTCATCAATTTTACTTTTATACTTTTCTTTGTTTGTTTTTGATTCCATTGGAATCATAAATTGCTTGTTTGGTTTGCAAATGTAACTTTAATTGTTTGTTTGAAAAGTGTAAAAAATGGTCCCTACTCAAATGATCATATTGGTTGGAATTATTTTTTATTATTTTTTCCTGACTTCAATGTCAGCTTTTTCCTAAAAGCATGTTTTTTTTTATGAAATCACTTTACAAACCACATCAGCATATAAAATCACTTTACACTATTTTCACAACTATAAACAAACAATTGAAAGTGATGAAAGCTGACATTGAGACCCACTTTTTTACACTTTCCATTCTTTTACATGGTAAAGACATACAACCAAACAACCCCTAAAGATACATCTTTCTAAAATATGGATATGATAGGTATTGTTTGAATGCATACAGTGGCATAGCCAGGAATTGGTGCTTGAGGGGACACTTTTATATCTTCACTTGCAAAAGCAATTATATGTATAATCACATTTTTTGAGAGAGAGGATAGGTTCTCAACTCTCAAGCCCAAAAACTCAACCAAATATTATATATAAAATGATTGTTTACAAAAAAAAACAGTAGTTCCAAATTAAAAAGTATTGTTAGAATTAATATAATCAACACCTGAACAAATAGTGACTTTAATCTTCAAGATGACATTTATAAACTGCGCCTGTCATTCCTTGAAATCGATGCATGATTGCCTCATTCTATTTATATTACTAAGCAATCGTTCATCCATTGATCTCCCATTTGATTATGCAATTTATGTTTCAGAATATTCAATGATTAAAATAGCCTCTGAATACTTGCAATCGCAACGGGCAAGATCAATGTGATCTTTACAAGCTTGTAAACAAAGAGATAGACGTCATCCTTCTTCATCTCCATCATTTTTTGTCGGTTTTTGCAATTATTATCGAAAACGGTCGTTTTTTGCAATTAAATGTTTAAAACGGTTGGTTTTGCAATCAATGTGATCTTTACAAGCTTGTAAACAAAGAGATAGACGTCATCCTTCTTCATCTCCATCATTTTTTCTGCGAGACTTGAAATTTCATTCAAGTATAGAAACTCATTATTGGAGTGCCGCATCATGGATGAATGTCTCTAATTGATTGTCAAAAATCACAAGATCCAATGGTGAAAAATCAAGAGGATAAAACTCAGTAAAATGAATTAACTTTTGCTTGCTGAATGCACCCAAAAAAAAAAAGTAGGATTTAAGCATGCTACGCAAAGAACTAACTTTGTATTTGCCTCTGTGAACCGATTGTTCAGCTCTTGAACTTGTAAATCGATAACTGTGTTGAACAACTCTGTGATAATGATGCAAATTGGTAAAGCTCTAAGCATGGCGCCACGATCTCCCTTCAGACGCAAATATCTTATTCATATTTGGGACCTCAACATCATGTTTAGTACAGATTTGAGAAACATCTTCAAGAAAGAATCCCAATCATCACATTTCATTTCTTGAAATTGCTGCGTAGATGTTTACGCAAGATCCATAACATTCAGGGTATCTTAATCTTTCCTTTGTAATGCTGATGACTATTCATGAGTAATCCCCAACACATTCATCTTCAAATGGATCGAATTAGCAAATTCAAAAGTTTGCATCATTTGTAATACCAACGTCACTTGTCTTCTTTTAGCATATGTATATTCTCTATGCTCTCAAGTGTGACAATCACAGATAAGTATGTACCAATTAAGTTTACTACTGAATGAAAACGAGAGTCCCAACATGTGGCACCAGCTCTCTTAAGTCCCTTTCTTGATTCAAACCTCTCCCAGTTTTATAGTTTACCACCTTCAAGCGCTTTATAAATCTCAACAGTTTGCACTTCTCGAAGAACATCATGATGTTTGACAGAAGTCCCAACAATATTGGATATATTCGTAATGACTGTGAATACCACTTTCATCTTTAGATGATTTTTAGCAACTACTAATGCCAACTGAAGCTGGTGAGCAAAGCAATGGATATAAAAAACGGATTTATTTTCATTCAAGACGAGCTTTAAGACCATTGATTTAACCCCACATGTTAGTCCTCACATCATATCCTTGTCCTCACAATTTTGATATGCTTAGTCCATGTCTAGAAGACATACCATCAATAATTGTCTTTAATGGTTTCAATAGTTGTCTTCGGTAATTTGGAACTATAGTTGTCTTCGGTAATTTGGAACTAGTATCTTGAACATGTAAATTCTCCCAAAAATGCTCAATTCTTTGCCCATGCTTGTCCACATAACGCAAGACAACTATCATCTACTCTTTAACTGATACATCTCGGCACTTGTCCACTAAAATAGCAAAATGTTCATTGCCAGTATCTGTGATGATTTTATTTCTGATTTCTATTATAGCAGCCCTCACAATATCCTTCTGAGTATCTGGTGATGTCATCTATAGATTCTGAAACATTTTCTAGAACAATTTTTTTTATCTCCTCACAATTATTGGCAACTTGCAAAAGCTCTAAAAACTAACCTCTGTTTTCAAAATTCAAAGAATCATTATGTCCACATGAAGCTAATCCTTGTCACAAAAGATACCGAACAGAATCAAGAGATGCATTTAGTCGGGTCCTATATTCAATTTGAGCCTGACTTGAATGCCTCAAAGTTGAACTATCAATGTGTTGGTCT
>NC_033800.1:119515212-119535053 GCF_001876935.1 Asparagus officinalis
CGAGCTATTCAAACATTCAACATGAGCATCCAATTTCACCCTTGATTTCTTCCAATTTTTGAATCCTTCAGTAGTAAACGCGTCTCCACTTGATCGTTCGTTTTGACCTTTAAAAAGATAGTAGCATAAACAAAATGCAGCATCCTTCTCTACATTATGCTACAACTAATTCGACTTCAAGTCAAACCAAGCTTGATTGAATCGTCGATATTTGTTAGCAGAAAGCATTTGGGGCAATTCTTGTACATGGGGATGGAAAGGACATCACATATGCCCTTCGAACACGATCTTGCTCATTAGGAGTGTAATTATAGATGCGTGTTTGTAGTGCAGGATCTGCTAGAAATTCTTCTAAGTTCCCTTGTATTTGAAGATATTGAAGAAATTCTTCTAAGTATAAATGATACTCATTACAAAAGTTTCTCACAATAATCTAGACTATATTTGAAGATATTGAAGAAACTATGAACACAAATTACTAATATTATTAATTAAATAAACTATGAATTTACGATAAATATAATTCTAAATTCTAAAAAGTAAATACAAATTACGATTGAGATTAGGGCTTGCTGGAATAACAAATTGTACAAACAGTAAAACCCTAATATTTTTGGTTTGCTCCGTCTTTAGTGGCTGTTGAGTTCTGACACTATATTTTTTTTGCAAGGATTTGTTCCTTTGAGATTCAACCACAAATCTCTCAATATTAAAATAAACAAAACTTAATCCTAGGTAGAAATATAATCCTATGTGGTGTGGTCCGCATATTATATTTCACATATAACTAAAAACTTACCTCAAATAGAGAGCACAAACAAATACTTCAACAAAGTAGAAAGTTATTTCATGTGGCCTGCGCATGATTTACTTGTCGAGTTCATGTGGATTTCTCTAGCTCTGACTAAGGCGCAAAATCAAAACACCCCGCTCCTAAATTTGGAGGTGGGCATGTGACCTCCCTTGACCTCTACCAATGAATGCATATAAAGTGCATTGAGTATTGACACGATGTAAATTTGTTGAAAACAAGTTGAGCTTATGAAATCTTATATAATGTTGTCAATTTCACATAAAAATATGAAGTTAAGGTGCAACTGGTCTTTCTTTCCAGGATTTGTAGTCCTATTTGTCAATGTATGTCATGTTACTCCGTTCCTTTATTCGTGTCCAAAGCTAAATGCTAAACATTTGAAAGTATAAATTCATTATACTAATAGAACATTGAGATAGAATAACCATCAAAGTTAATGGATGTTAACCTTTCGTAAAGTACCTGCCATCTCCTAGTTAATTGGCTTTGCTGTTTTCCTCCAATTCCCAGTTCAATTGATTTTAACATGCCAATGACATATGAGAAGAATGCAGCTTGAAGGTAACACAAGGAAAGGAAGATTTCCGTGCAGATATTCATTAAACAAAAAAGGCAGCATTTTAGTCATAGTGGAACATAATTTCACACAGAACAAAAGTTGAAAACGGAACTAAATGATGAGAGAAATGAAACCTTTTTAGCACTCGACCATCTGTGATAGTTTGACTTGTTTGAATAAACATGCATCTGGTCTATAGCTAAAATGTGTAATTAGTCTCTGAAGAAAAACAAAAGCTATCTTCCAGTGATTTTTGATTGAGTCAAAAAGCAAAGCGGATGTGCACATACATTGAGTAATAATTATCCAATCTCATGTAAAAGTAGAGTTCCAGGTATCCATTTTCAGTAAATGCATGCTCCATACTTGCGAGCTTGCTCGTGAGTGGATGTTAAGTGGTGTCGGTATACCAATAAACATATGTGTTATTGCTCGTACACGTGTGCTATTGCTCTTGCAGAAAGGTTCCATAAATAGACTATTGCTTTGAGGCAAAACCCAAGAATCTTCTGTGCTATTTGATATAAGAACACATTGATTTGATCTTTGGCATGTATTTAGATTGTGATACATAGCTCCATTGTTATCGAGGCGTGAGCGCCAGGCGTGCCCTAGGCGCTAGGCGCTACAGCCTGCAACAAATGTGCCCCACACTAGAGGCGGGGCATTGCAGGCACGCGAGGGGCGCGCCCGTCGGGCGTACCGACTCACTGCGCCCTAGCTGATGGTGCGCAGGGAGTTAGGTTGTTTTGAATTAAACGGGTTTCGGGTCTGGTACCTGCATATTCCCATTAAACCCTTTTCTTCTTAGGGTTTCAAGGCTCAAACTCACTGCTCCTCAAAGTTCAATGAAGAGGAGGAGGAAACTGAAGATTAGGAAATTCCACTTTAGTTGGATGACGATGATGATGAGGATGACTAGACACTCTATTATTTTGCTTCTTGCTTATTTTGTTTCGTAGACTTTTGCTCATGTTGGATATTATCTTGCATTGTGATTTGTGGAAACTTATGAACATCTCTATGTTATGCATGCTAATTAAGACTCTTTCGTGATTTAGTAGGTAAAATTATATTTTTTAGTCTTTTTATGTGATAATTGATAATTGATAAACATGTTGCTTATATGCTTCTTTGTCTTATGTTGGAAAATATTAGTTTGAGTTATGCGCCTCAATTCAGTAGAGCGCGCGCATCGTTGTGCGTCTTGCGCATGGTGCTCGTAAGGGACCTTTGCGCCCTGCATTGCGCCTTGCGTCTTGCGCCTCGATAACACTGCATAACTCATGTGTGCAGAATTTCGATATGACAAGAAACCATGCGAGTGTGTGCATTCTGTTTGTGGACTTGGACAATGCATTAGATTTCATAACCTGTACTTTTTAGATCAGCTAGTATGCTAATTATCCAAAATGAAAATACAGACCTAAGCACCATGCAAACCGAGCTTTCACACCTCAGACATGTTATGCTTCTCCTGTATCTACATACTGTTTGAATACAGGTTTTAGTTTGTTTTTCTGTGACATATGATACTTTGCTAACAAATCCTGTTTGCTGCTTAAAGTTGACTTTTTTTATGTAGTTCTGCAGATTCTATCAGATTCCGAGAAAAGGGCATATTACGACAGTTATATATTCTCTCAGAGAAAGGTTTTGCAGAAGCATCCGAAATCTGGTTCAGTTATGTATATGTACAATTCATCTGTAACAATAGCGAAACAAGGTGAAGTAGTAGAATGGGTAAAATGGTATAGACTTGTGATTGACGATATTCTTACTGAGAGGAGGGTTGCAGTTGGCTCAGGTTATTTT
Organism: Asparagus officinalis; assembly: GCF_001876935.1. Classification (NCBI taxonomy): domain Eukaryota; kingdom Viridiplantae; phylum Streptophyta; class Magnoliopsida; order Asparagales; family Asparagaceae; genus Asparagus; species Asparagus officinalis. The sequence continues at coordinate 119,518,401 of NC_033800.1, forward strand.
TATGAACTTGAAAGTGAACTGTATTCAGCTATACGTGCTGCATATTTTGGCCCTAATATCGAGTCAATGGACTTTCTTCCTGACTGTTTTGAAGCAGAGGAAAGGTCTGTTTATGACACTCCTGAGGTATTGCATTTGGTTTCTGGGCGCAACCTTTTTGGAATCATTTACTTAGTTGATAAGGTTCCTGAATTATCAGATACCCACCATGAAAAACTAACCTCTTCTTGTTCAGTGGCTCACGATATTTGTCGATATGTTAGGCAATCAAATATGGGACTGAGTTCTACACCAGTGGAAAAATCAGATATTCTTAAGATGAACGACGAGAAAGGGTTATCAGATATATATAAAGATTTGGAATTACATATTTCTGGACGATTAGTTGCTAAAGCAACTAGGAGTCCTCCAAAATGCAAGTCTGATAGCATATTAGCAGTTGACTGTGAAGACCAGATAAATGTTTTTCTTAGTCTGGATGAAGACAAGGTATATAGGAGTGAGACGGCTTCATCTTCAGCTCAATCCAACATTCTTTTGGGGTCAATAAGTGGACTAGGAACCAAGGCTGAAGAGGGAATTTGCTCTGTATATGACCGAAACGGTACAAAAACTCACATGATAATGAAGCATAGAACAATGATGGTTGGTATGAGTATTCTGCATCTTTAATATTTATTTTTATTTTTGGTGTGTGCCTGATCTTCATATTAGACTTGTCTATCTTGAACGTGATACGTAGTCCCTTTCATCTTATTTTGCTTGCTCATTGTTTTTGTTTACTGCTCTGTGGGGTGCATAGGACATTCTTTTTGCTATCTATTTAAGTATATCTAACTTCCTTGTTACTGCATATGACTCTCAGAAATAGTTATCAACTACCTAATCATTTTTACAATATTTCCATATGCTCTCTTTCTTTTCTTGCCCTTAACTATAAAAGGGTGATATTTTTGGCCTTTGTTTTTCTGTCTGTAATGTATCTTCACTTCAGATTTTGTGATTCATGGAGTACATTACATATTTGCACATTCTCTGCTTTTTAGGAGAAACAATATTTGTAGACAATACAGATGAGGTTTTGAACTGTCATTATCTTTCTTGTATGGGGTCAACATTTAGTGTCCTGATGATTGTTTAGGATTAATATTTGATCTGGATGATGAAAAGGAGGGCTCCAACCATTGTAAAATTGGCACAATGGAGAAATGGAGGCAATAACCAGAAGATGACGATGTAAGCAATAGAAGGGCAAGGAAATGTAAGACTTAGAGGGATGAGAGATATAAGAGTTGTACAGCCTTTCAGGATGCACACAGGATGATTATGCATGTCATTAGGATGGTGAATAAATATAAAACAAAGAGGGATGAGAGAGAAAAGAATGATGTACAATCTTTTGTGTGGTCTCTCCTAAATGGGTTATACTCACCTGTCGAAGTCATTGAAGAGATCTCAATGGAAGAAAGTGAAGGAATTGCAATAAGTGGAAGACCGTATGAAGTAACCCATCACTCTCAGTTCCTCTTTTTTCCAACAGTGCCCCATCATTCCCCTTAACGAACCTTAAAGGAGGAATGCCAATTACAATTCTCGGAATCCTAGAATCGTTGTGGAACAAGCACACAGATGCAAGGGTAACTAGGCTTTTACGGATAAACTGAAAATAGTCTAATTCGATCAGGATACATAATATATCATAGTGATCCAAATATTTCAAACAGTTTACCCAAATCCATTTACTTCCGAAGGAACTAGGAGAAGATAATTTATTTGCCAGTATGTGTATTCAGTCACCATAATCCTACATAAAAGCAGTCCTACTTTATTTGATTTTTGGAGTAAATTATGTATAGTTGTGAGATCTTATTGGCTGAAATCATGTATAGTTGTGAGATCTTATTGAATCATAGGTCACATCTCTAAGTCTTACATTTCCTTGCCCTTCTATTGCTTACATCGTCATCTTATTGTGCCAATTACTGAAATCACAGGTCAGATTAAGTTGGAGATGTGACCTATGATTTACTGATTTCAGTAAATCATAATTTACTCACAACTCTAAGTCTTACATAATTTACTGATCAAGTTGGAGATGTGACCATTGACTCACAACTCTAAATCTTACTGATTTCCTTGCCCTTCTATTGCTTACATAATTTACTGATTTCAGTAATTGGAGTAAATTATGTATAGTTGTGAGATCTTATTGAATCATAGGTCACATCTCTAAGTCTTACATTTCCTTGCCCTTCTATTGCTTACATCGTCATCTTATTGTGCCAATTACTGAAATCACAGGTCAGATTAAGTTGGAGATGTGACCTATGATTCAAAGAAATATAGAGGTGAAGGAAAATAGTGCTAAGATGCGTCAGCTAAGGAAGAGTCTCTAATCTGTTAGGTGGGTAACTGTAAGGGAGGCTTGACTGACCAGATATTGTGAGAGATCTGAGTAAGAACAAGAGTAAAGATATCAGTCAATGGTTAACTACTTCCAAAAACTTGTTAGCACTGCCCAAAGAGGAATTCCAATTATAGAATTTTTTAGTAAATCATCATAGAAATCCTCAACGTATAATCGAGGAATACAACTTGTGCTGCACTTTGAACTATAGTATCTGGGTACCAAGTTTCAGGCTTCAAAGTCTGAATAGGACTAGTGCTGACTTATTACTGTGTCTCTGAGCTTCCCAGTTACATCTATCAGTGAGTCTGAACTCTGAAGTGTCTGAGCATAGGATGTCATCGGCAATCAGTGTACCAAAAGTTGACTTTAGTTTCAAATTGACCTATGCTGAAACCTGAGAAGAATATTACAAAGGGTTCATTTTTTTTAATTTTGCTTGTTTGTTACATGGCAGATGATTAACATAATGGTAACTTTTTAACATATAGATGGTTAGATATGTTTTTCTCTCCAATATTTTTGAGATGCTTGGAACGGCCGTAATCTTTGTGAATACTAGAAACTGGTTATTTTCTTTTAGGGCCCGAAGCTTATTAGCAGGGTCCTAGTACTCTGCAATTATGATGTTCTTGAGAGTATCATCTAAAGTAAGTTGATCATTCAAGTTCCCAATAAAAAGGTCACACTAACATATGGTGATTATGCTGTAAGTTCATATATACTATAAATTTCTTTCTGCACCTCTTTTCTACACTTCTAGATTCGAAGGTAAACTTTTTGCACCTCTTTCTGCACTTCTATATTTAAAGGTATAACTTAAATAATATTTTCAGGTAAAACATATGCGTTGGTTTCCTGTAGGAGGAGAGTTTCCAGCTTGTGAGTGCAGATGTAGTAGAGCTCGCCTTCCACCTAGCAAGTAAGGATGCAATTTCTTTCAATATTGGAAGCTTGTAACAAGTTTTAAACATTGTTATTCTTACGTTGGGAGAGTAACTTGATTAAGAGAGGGATAGTCAGGTTTTATTTAGAATTAAACGAATATAGTACAGTTAGTGATCTTCCAATGTGGATAGTCGGGTTTTATTTAGAACTAAACAAATATAGTACAATTAGTGACCTTCCTATGAGGAATAAATAGCTTTTTTTCCTAAAGACTGTTTTCCTCCTAGGAGTTGAAATAATTCCCTCTCACATTAACAACCCTCGGATTTGACTTCTAATGGTTGATGATGTGGAGTCATATCTTAACCAAATCAAAGTAGGAGAGGATAAATTTGGTCATTAAGATTATTTTCTTAGGATTAGAAATTTATGGTAGTTAGTATCCATTTTGGTTTTTTATAGTCTATCGGTCTTCCTCAATATTGTTTCATTTCTCGAGTTTAATTTAATGATTATCCCAGTGAACCCTCATTTTTAATTTAACTATTGAAATTAAATACCTTTAGAAACAGTGATGGTGAAAGCAATCAAACAAATTACATTACAATAATCCAATATTTGTTTAGAAATTTCTTCTTTATCAGGAAGAGAAACCATAGTACTGTTAACACGAATTTTGGTCTCTTTATATCGGTCTTAAAGTTACAATATTGGGGTGATTTATAAAATTTCTTCAACGAATTTTCAGAAATGTAATCTTCATATCATTTGTAGAAGGGATGTTATGTGCTTATTTTTTCAGAACGGGGTTAGTATTGGACATATTCAATTAAAGGTACAAATTTATCGACACCATGCAGTGCTGCAAGTTGATAATGTTCAGAAATTTGGATTGGAAAAGGTACTTTGGGCACCTGAATTCTGTGTAATTCAAAGAAATAAATATTGAAAGGTGATAATGAACGGAGATTATCCATTCCTAATATACAATCTTCTTTTAATTGTCGGGGAAGTAAAGCGAAGTCAAAATGAAATAGCCGTTCTTTGCGTTGGATATTTGATATGGCTACCGAAAGATTTCTAACTTTATGAGTAAGCGAATCCTGTTGTCCTGCAAATCCATTTAATATTTCTTTTTTGTCAAGAGGAACTTGGTCTTGTGATGGAATAAATAATTGTTGGAATAGACTTCAACACCACTATTGATAAGTGCATTAAGAGTAAATTCTTTAATTTCAGGTAGTTTTATAGTAAGAGGAAACTGTATATGTAATTGAGATTTTTTCTTTAGATCAATCGTATTGCTCATTACTTTGGATATCTGTTATTGGTTTTTTTACCATCATTTGTCCTAATTTAGGATTGATTCTTTTCTTATCTTGTTCTTCAAGATTTTCAAAAAAAATTATTGTTCTTCCTTCAATAGGATAATCTTGTCTAAAACTTAACCTAAGTATGTCTTGTAAGACTTCTGGGTTTAGTTTTGTATATAGTAGCCTATTTGTAGTGGATTGAGATCTGAGAAGCTTGTTATTAGATCAAGAGCTAGAACTTGCTTCATCTTCTATTTTTGTTATTTGTTATGGTGAAGATATGTCTTCAGATGCTATAAAATATTCAATTAGTAGTTGTACTCTTAGTTTTAATGCTTTTAGAAAGATTTGAATATGATTATCTAACTTAAGGTGTCTAAGATCTACTAGTCTAGGTTGAATAGTTTTTCTTGTTGCAACTTCATATTACTGAACAATTTTTTTTTGAATCTATGGATTTAAAATGTTGAGTATCATTTAAAGCCATACAATGTTCTCATTGTATACGAAGAGTTTTTGATCCAGGTAATAATTGTATCGCTTTTAAATTGAAAGACGTTGGACAAGCTTTATCGATGTCTTCATTTTCTAAGCTTACACAAAAATTTGGGTGTATATTTACACCAAACAATCTATTTGCTAAATTGGATTTTGCACCTCCAATATTTCTATTTAATTGATTATTTATAATTATTTCATCCATACAAACAATCATTATTGGAGTGTCTATTACTCATCTGAATAGTCCTGCTAGTTTTAATTGTATAAGCCCAATATGGATATATCTCATCCGAGGATTTTTTTTTGTTGAAGTTTTTCTATTTTTTGTTTATCTAAAAGTCTGATATATGTGAATTTATTATCTCCTCTTAATTCTATATTTCCTTGCATTCATACAAAGACGCTTGCTTAATTTAAAATCTAGATTTGAAAAAAAGGCATTTAATAAACATCCTTTTCATCAGAACGAGTATAGCCTCTTTAAGTTTTCATCAGTGATAGGAAATTATTCACCCATACTGTCTTGAATACAACTATTTGTAATTTCTTCTAATTCTATAGAATCCATGTCGACTCTATATCCATAATATGTTTCTTTCTCTTTTTCTTTAGTATAAAAAAAATCCTTATTTAATAAGAGGAAGATCTTCATATCTGTGTATAACAGTAAGTCTAACAGGGTCTCCTTGTTCTATCTCATAATCTCAATCTTCTACGCTTGTACTTTTAATTAGAAGATAAACATTATCTTTAACATCTGATTCTATTTTTTTCATATGTAGCGAAGATGTTCTCTTTAGTATGTTTACGTATGTTACGAACAATTTCGTAGTATCCAACAGGTAATTGCATGATTAAATCTAACCATATTTCAGTGGTACAATATCCTTTTAACCTTTGATTTCTTCCGGTATATAGCATATATCTAGAAGAATTATTCTTCTCCTTTTTGGGAAGAAGGACAAATGAAGTTAATGGAGTAATTTTTATGACGTTAGAGGTTGGTTATTGTGATCATATTTATTTCCATTGTTTCAAATCAAACAAAATTTCTAGTTCTCCTTTTGAACTACTTGTATTTAAGCTTACAATTTCGTATATTGAAGAATTAGAATCGCTAGGAATATCTTTCAAGGGTTCCAATATTTATTCCATATTCTTCTAAGTCAGTTAAGACTATCTTTTTGATATTCATAGCACATCCATAGACATAGTGTCACTCTTGGTTACATTTAAAACATTTACAACCTTTCTTAAATTTTTTTGTTTTGATAAATTTTTTCTTCGGAATATTTTTCCTTGCTTATATTTTTTCTTAATATATTTTCCCTATTTTTTCGGGATAATTTTATATTTTGGTTTTCTTTTCTTTCGATAAGATATATATTCTTTTTTATATTCTGGTGGACAACCAAATTGAAGATTAATATCTTCATTATATTTGGAGCATTTCCTAATTTTGATTATTTAGTCTTAGCTTGAACTTGTTTTAAGGCTTTTGCTTCTTCACATCATTCTTGTATTGTTTTTATACAAACTTTCTTTAAATAGCCTGTGTTATGTGTATTTTCAGGATTTTCATTAGGATAAGTTGATAACCTCATCTTGTCATATCTATATTTAAGGTTATTCCATGGTGATGGAATCTTAGATAAAAAAATTCTTTAACCAAAAGATTTATTTGTCTGTACTTGCTAATTCAAAAATATAACCTATATAAGAAGAAACAAATTCTTCTAATATGCATATATCTTGGATTTTAATAATATGGTTTCAAAATCAATAGCCTCATCTAGTTTTTCTTCAGGTAGGTCTGCATTGAGCAGATACTAGTCTAGAGATCACTTGCTCTTTATTATAGGCATATTTTATATTTCGCATTTCTTAATGTTGCATTTTCTCAAGATTTTTTTTAACCATGCTAATGTTGAACCTTCTTATAGGCTAGTAAGATGACAATATCTACATAAAATATCTTATTGAAAATTATTTCTCCATGAATTATGTTTTGGGGTCAAAAGGTTCAAAACTAGGACAACTGGAAATCGTGCAAGAGACTATTTCTTGAGACCTATATCTATATTCTGCTCGTCATATGTTTTTTCTCATAAGAGTTTGATGCAGTCATAATACACACATGGGTTATGAATATAATAAAATAGCATATGCTATGTGATTAGTTGCATATATATACCTGTATGTATATTCTGCCCGTCATATGTTTTTTTATAAGAGTTTGATGTGCTCTAGCATAATAGACACATGGGTTATGAATATGATAAAATAGCTTATGCTATGTGATTAGTTGCGCGTGTGTGTGTTGTGTTGTGTGTGTGTGTGTGTTATATATATATATATATAATATATATATATATATATATATATATATATATATATATATATATATATATATATTTATATATATATATATTATATATATATATATATATATATATATATGAGAAAAATGGGTATGTTTGGTACCAAGCACAAATTTTGTGCTTGTAGTGAGGTGTCCTATTCTCATCCACTCATTCCAATTCCCAACCACTCCCCAACCCATGAAATATAGGTCCTGATTTCAATGAGTGGAGGGAAATATGCTACGTCACTACTAAACACAAAAACTTGTGCTTGATACCAAGCATAGCATTTCTTTCTCTCTCTCTCTCTCTCTATATTATATATATATATATATATATATATATATATATATATAGAGAGAGAGAGAGAGAGAGAGAGAGAGAGAGAGACAATAATTGAGGTTTTATTAAAGTATGATGAGCAATAGGAATCAGTTGAGAAAAGATTACACTTCTTCTAGTTAGTTACCATTTCTACATTACATTATGATAATCCTTTCTATGAATTTTATTTTACAATCCAAATTCTTTTTGCAGATTTTGGCTTTTTGAGCCACGCTCTAGCATCCATGACATTGGTGGGTGGTATGTTGAAACATTTGGGCGAGACAAGAAAGGAAGGACAGTACCATCACAAAGGCAATGGGATGGCGTCATTGAACATCCTGAAAAGTAAGTTTGTCATGTTCTATTTTGTTTTGTTATTCCTATTGTTTTGTTCTGTGAATTTTCACATATTATGAAAACAATTAGTTTTACCTTAGGCATTCTCAGAAAATTTTAAGATAGATCTATGAATATTGTCCATTTGTTGATTTGTTTTATACTTGTAAAATGTATGAGCACAAATTGCATATGGATAAGTAGAAGTCGTTTAGCATTATTGCTATTTTTAGTAATAAATAAGGAGAGTACTCCACCTTTCATTTTTGCTAATGCACTGGTGACCTTTTATAAAACAGAATCTTCCTCTATCGCGTATCATTACATTTATTGTGGAGATTAGAGTTGAGTAACATCATATAAAAGTTAATCAATTGAAATGAGAAACTAAATAAGATAATAGAAATAAGAAACTGGTTACATTTTGTGTAATTTGATTGGAAAATGGTATTTATATACCATCTCAACTAAAATGAGCTCATACATAATGCTTGAAGCATATCCGTTTTATGTTCTATTCTTTTGGCTGTTCTTTTTCTGAGATCCTCCACTTTTCCATTCTAATATTTGATACTACGATTTTGGTTATTTTATGTTTATATATGATATACAGTACTAATGAAATGTATGTTAAATTACTATGCATTTTCTTACGAAGTTGCTGAACTCTTTTTCTTTGTCCAATAAATGAAAAAAAGTTCAATACTTAATTAACTTATTTGCTCTATCCTTAGTCTGCTGAGAAGTTTCTTCTAATTTCGGATTCCTACCTGTCTTTTTTAACGGATGATTTTGGATGATATTTTCCAAAAATTCAATTTGATTATTGTATGTCTTTGAGATTGACATCTGATCCCGTCTCTCTCCATTTTCTATAAAATTATTGATCATTGATGCTTCGCAGATGATAATCCTTGCACAATGATGATAAATTCTATCTTTACATGTGTTATGGAATTGCTTCGAAAACAGGAGTTGATTGTTTATTTAGATGTCTTTACTGCTTGTTTCATTTTTAACAAGTGTTTGTGGATTATTTTTGAACTGATGTTGCTTCATGGATTACATCCCATTCCTTCTGTACCCAGTCAAATTGTTTTCTCAGAATTAGAATTTTTTATTTGTTTTTTTTTTTTGTAATATGCCAAATCTTGTTGTGCCTCATGACCTAATAAACCTTCAACCATGCATGTCTCAGGAGACTACACCCTGCCATGTATCTGCTAGCTCTTGCCTATAGAACTTTAGATCTTGAAGATGAAAAAAGAAGAAAACGAGCTGTTAGGGATTTGTTTCCATCTAAACTTTCAGGTATTCTTCATTGGTGCAAGAAACTTATTTGAATGGGTGTTCTTGGCACCCTGGATATGAGAATCAGCAATTGATATCTGAATGCCAGTGGACTTACTGGACTATGAAACAAGAGATCTGATGCCAGTTTACTCAAAACTTTTCTGTGTTGTATTACTATAACGTGTCAAGGCCACATATGGCTGCAGAAGCTCAATTTAGCCCTGGTGCAATAAATTCCAAATCTTATGTATCAAAGTTGATCTATTCCTTTCACATCCTTGTACAACATTTGGGTCTTTTTTCTTCACGATCTTGCAGTTAAGCGAAGGAATACCTAGACATAGTTTACGATGAGAAAAGCTTTTGAAGCATTAAATAAATTTTTATGGAGATTCAAGTGGTCTTCCAGTTTGCAGTTACGGCTACAAAAATAATACATGTATTTGGAGCCGAAAAGCTACTTTTTCCTTTTTGTATGTTCTTATGGTTCATTGTTATTTTATCTTCTCAAAGCAGTTCTTGTTTATGTAACCATAATGTAACAATGTATTTATGTATATTGTTAATCTCAATGTCTGAAAGGCTGAGGCCGAAAGGCTCCTAGCAGAGTTAGAATGTCAGTTAACTTTGTGGATGAAGAAAAGACTGTTTTTCAATAAACTGCTCTTTTTCTTTCATTATTGTGGTTTCTTGGCACAAAATATCCACTATTTTGTTGTGCGCGGCGGAAGCCAAAACCAAACAGACGACGTGATTCTAGAAATCAAATCAAACAAACGAACGAGAGAGAAAGGCCAAACGAACCAAAAATAACGACACAAACAACCAATTTTAACGTGGTTCGGCAAGTTGTTTATGTCCATGGGGCAAGAAGGTGCTTATGTCCACGGGGCAAGAAGGGGATGAGGTTTTCACTACTAGAGAAGAAAAGTACAAACTGAGATTACAAATCACTCAAAGCAATCAACTAATCTCACCAACAAAACTCTTAATCTTTCCAAATAAAACCCTAAACAAAAGCTCAGAAAATACCTCTTTTCTGTGCTCCAAATATCCCCCAAACAATCACCAATCAAAGCAAAAAAACCCTAATTCGTGTTTGGTATTTATACCAAACTCAAATCCCAAACAAAACAGGAAACCAATAACTCGCGATCGACCGCAAAAAGTCTAGAGACTTACTCTCCTTCGTGCACGTTCACGGTCGTCCACAGCGCCACACGCGGTCGACCGTGCAACACCCAAAAGCGTTCTTGCGTCCAAAACCTGTTCTGTTCCAAATCTTTCGCCGATTCTACAATTCTCCACCTCGGCGAAGTTTTTCCAAAACTGAGCCGACACCAACAAAAACAAATGTCCCACTTGTTACGTCCAGTATGAAGTGAAACAAAATCACAACAACGGACTCAATCCACAACAAGTCAAGACCCAAATGAGAATACGAACAAACTCCAAAACGTCGATATCAACCCATCAAATCGGCCGCATCAAAACTGACTGCCTATATATCATCTTGCCCGAGGAATCAAGCCTTCACGTAGTTCCCCAAAATGACCTCCAAAGGCCTTAATCAAATAGAAGGATCTTCAATCATTCACCAATATCATCTGCATCCAAATCTAAATGATCCCCTAACTGTGTCATCTCAGCTGGAATCCCAAACGTTGCAGTATGATCAGGAGTATGTGGAGTAATCTCCACCCAACGTGGAGTAGCATCATCCTCCACCTGCTGCGATATCCAAACGATCTGATCAACACTCTCCACCTGCCGAAAGTTAAAAGTGACATATCTGCTCAGAACAAAATCAGAGGTCTCCTAACTGATAACCAAGCGAACCTCTGAATCCCAAACGTGCAATCGGATCAAATCTCACATCCTCGATGTGACCAAATACTGGGCAACCAAACATCCGACACAACCCAAAATCTGAAGCAGCTCCACGAGATCCAAAATCACTAATCGCAACAGTTGACAACTTATGGCTATGATGACCCAAATATGTCAAAGCTCGAAAGCCAAATCCAATGCTCGACATCAAACGCCGATCCTCCTCAAGAAAGAAACGACCAATCAAAAAAATATCATCTCATCTCGTCGTCTCAATGTTTCCTCTCAAATGAAGTGTCTTAAACTGTCGTGAGCTCGGCACAAACGCAGAAATAGGTCCCTATTGTACCTCCCTCTAAAATCAGAATGAAGTACATTCACCCTTCTGCCAATACACTTCTTTAAACTGTTAGAGACTACTAGGACTTTATCCAATCGAGATTTGGTTGTAACCCAAGCATGCCTAGAACAACCACCAACAAAGAAAACCAAAAAATCAAATACCTCCCAATGATGCCTCCCTGGAAGGCCCCCAAATGTCTAAATGAACACCACCTAAAAAGACCCCTAGATTGATGGATAGAAGTATCAAACTCTACATCAGTGTTCTTGCTCATACCAATGTGCTCATAGGACTTTAATTTGTAGGTCAAAGCACTTCTCAATAATCCAATGCACCGTATCAACAATCAAATAACCTAGCCTCAAATCCTTCTCATCTTTCTCAAAACATCAAAACAAATGCGGAACAAATGAAGAATAGATCCAAACTGATAAATGAGAGATTTTTATAAAAAAAGATTCCACTTTTATCTCCAAACGAAGCCCTAGCCGAACTTTCAAAGCGATATACTCCTCCAAATAGCCTAAGTGTAGCCCGAGCTCTGATACCAATTGTTGTGCGCGACGAAAGCCAAAACCAAACCGACGATGTGCTTTGAGAAACCAAATCAAACAAACGAACGAGAGAGAAAGGCCAAACGGACAAAAAATAACGGCACAAACACAAACAACCAAATTTAACGTGGTTCGGCAAGTTGCCTATGCCCATGGGGCAAGAAGGGGATGAGGTTTTCACTACTAGAGAAGAAAAGTACAAACTGAGATTACAAATCACTCAAAGCAATCAACTAATCTCACCAACAAAACTCTTAATCTTTCCAAATAAAACCCTAAACAAAAGCTTAGAAAATACATCTTTTCTGTGCTCCAAATATCCCCCAAACAATCACCAATCAAAGCAAAAAAACCCTAATTCGTGTTTGGTATTTATACCAAACTCAAATCCCAAACAAAACAGGAAACCAATAACTTGGCCTGACCCGACTGGCGGTCGACCTCTGGGCCTGTTTATTTGTTTCCTATTCTGTTTGGGATTTGAGTTTGGTATAAATACCAAACACGAATTAGGGTTTCTTTGGCTTTGATTGGTGATTGTTTGGGGGATATTTGGAGCACAGAAAAGAAGTATTTTCTAAGCTATTGTTTAGGGTTTTATTTGGAGAGATTGAGAGTTTTGTTGGTGAGATTAGTTGATTGCTTTGAGTGGTTTGTAATCTCAGTTTGTACTTTTCTTCTCTATTAGTGAAAACCCCATCACCTTCTTGCCCCGTGGACGTAGGCAACTTGCCGAACCACGTTAAAATTGGTTGTTTGTGTTTGTGCCGTTATTTTTGGTTCATTTGGCCTTTCTCTCTCGTTTGTTTGTTTGATTTGGTTTCTCGACGAAGCATGTCGTCGGTTTGGTTTTGGCTTCCGCCGCGCACAACATGTTTTAGGTATAATGACCGGGAATCAGACCCAAGACCATAAGAGCTATATTAAAACCTCTCAATCAAAACCCGTGGTGCTCCGTGCATGGTTTATTTTTATTTCCATGTTTCATGTTATTGTTGTTGATGCAGCTTCAGGTGAGTCAATTAGATTTAATATTCTTTGTTTCCATGGAACAAACGGCTCGAGTGCTGTCCATTGAAAATACGAGTGTTGTCCATTGAAAAATCAGCTGCGAACAAAGGATTCTTATGTCTGAAAGATTATTTTAGTTATGCACAAGTACTTTAATATAGCGTATTTTCCCTTCTATTTCTTAAGACTGAATAATAGTAATACCTAACATTGTTGTACATTTCATTTGCTCAGAATAGAGAGCCGTGCTATGCATTCATCAACGTCGAAGGAATGTACTAAGCATCTCATAAACTTTTATTGACAAAGTAAAGCACATTCTGCATTTTATGTGCATGTTGGGATTCAGGGTGTTTGTTATAAAATTTTCTAGCCACTCTCAAACATGCGTGGGTGGTAGTTTCCTACACCGAGAAGTTGTTGGGTTGATTGATTTGGGGGGGTTTCTCATATTAATTGGGATAACAGATTTGCTGCTTGAGATGCTAATTTCCTAGGAGAACATTTGGTATTCTCAGTATTTGATGCTAATATTCAAGAGAGCTTATACTCATTTCCCAGTCTCCTGACACGTTCTAAAAATTACTGAACTGACTGTGTGCACGGATGTACTAGATAATCAAACGTACGCCATTATATCGGCATCCATATTTGATCACATGTCAAGACAATTCTCATATGAAATGTGGATATGGTCTGTATATGTTTATTTCCAAATACAAATATGGATATCGTCGTATCGATCGATAACAGATATGTGTACCCAGAGAAGTGTGGAATTTTGCAAGTCTTGAGAGAGTTTAGTTTATTGTCAATTTTTGCACCATGTTTAGACATACTTTGAAAATGCCGCCTGTTTTTACATCTAATTTGCGTTAGTATTCATTTTATTATGATTTTTATCCGCATCCATTCAGTGGACATTAATGGAATGTTTTTTCTATAGAACATACCTATATGAATATTATCTATCTATAATCTGTAGAGTTGGCGCAGCGGTTTAAGGCCCCGCTGCATTCCTGTTGGGGGACGATTCATAGAGAGCTAGTCCCGTGTTCAAATCCCCTAGCAGGTAAAAAACCATCGGGCCAGCGCTAGCCACGAAGCGCGAGCGGAGATTAGTCTCATCCATAATAATTAAGGTGTGAGGATACTATGAAAAAACCCCAAAAAAAAAAATCTATCTATATTCATAATTAGAAGATAGAAAGGATATGTTTAGACAAAATATATGACTATTTGCCCGCAAGCTGATGGCCTGGATCGAGTTGTTTCAGTCCATGTATTTATTGTGGCTAGCCAGAGGACCATCTTCTTCTCAAGAAATAAGTAAACCGCAATTGAATAACGAAAAAAACAAGTAATTAACTAACTAACTAATTATATACTAGGTAGGTTACCATACACAGCAATTAAAAAAGGAGCATTTTTTTAAAGAGGAGAATTTTTTGAAAAAAAATCTATTTTGAAATTTGGAATTTTCTATTATTTTAATTCAAGCAATTAAAAAAGGAGAATTAAAAAAAAACCTTTCAAAATTAGCAAAATCGATCCTTTTGCTAAATAATTCGTAAAAATTGACCTCTTTTTGGCCACGCCATCAAGGCTAGTCAAAAGAGATTGATTTTGCAAAAATAACATCTTTAAAATATACAGAACTAGTTGTCCCGTATAATTAGCGAACGTTAATTACGGACCTGCTCGACAAGGAACTGATGACGGACATCCTCAGATAGCATCCTCCTCATCAAATCCTTGGCGGCTGCCAACACGCCCCTAAAACCGCCTCGGTAAACCTAAATTCCCCTTCTCAAATATTGCCCCCACTGCCTCCCGCATAAAATGAAACCATCCCACTCACCATCACATACAATATCACCTCGTCGCTGCACACATTGACCTTCTCGTTGTACTTCCTTCCAGCCAATACCTCCAGAGCCACATAGTACGGTGTCCACACAATCGTACGGTGTCCACACAACACACAATGCCCTCATCCTCCTCTCACCCACCCCCCTGAACACCTCCACCAATCCGAAACCAACTAGCTTCACCTGATTAACTTTAATTGCAGACCAATAATTACATGAACTACTAGTCTTGGTATTATAAAGAAGATAATTTGCAAAATCGACCTTTTTTGGCTAGCCTTGACGACATGGTCAAATAGAGGTCGATTTTGCTAAAACGGCCAAAACAGTCTTTTTAAAAGAATTCTCCATTAAAAATAATTGATATCTTAGACTGTTATAAACCATTCATTTCTAGATCATTAGTTGTATAAACTAGAACTATTTAATCCATGTGATTTTTATTCTTCATGAAGTTTTCAATTCATAGATTAATGAATAATGTGGATCATTAATATCGATAGTTAAACATGTACTTTTACATGTGTGTAACTCAGTTACAACCTATGTGTATTGTAACCATACACTAATTAATTAGGAGTGAGCACAGGCCATGATGGTTCTAAACTGGTCCCAGTTGAGCCACCCAGGTTAGTTCTGCCCCCTGACCCTGTAGGCATATAAAATTACTTATAGGTCCCTTAGCATAGCTCGGCACAAACCGACGAACCAACGAAGCGACGAAGTTGACGAATCGCACGCAAGTAACGGAATACATCCATTCGCGTGCGAAATCAAGCCAACGGTTCGGGGAGTCAACGAGTCATCCAACCAAGGGCAGACTCGGACGAATCACGATCGAATCAAGATCAGTTTCGGACTCGAACCCAGAAGTGGATTTACTGCCAAATCAGGAATCGGATCTACTGCCAAATCAGATCAACAAATCAAAGTCCGAATCAGCCGAATCACGGACAAAACGACGAAACAGAAACGCCTAAGGGGGGCTCGGCCAAAGCCGAGCCACCCATAGGTGGCTCGACCAAGAGCCGAGCCACCTATGGGTGGCTCGGCCCAGTGCCGGCCACCTATGGGTGGCCGACCCAGATCTGTGCGCGGGCACAGTTCAGAGAGCCTATAAATAGGCTCCCCTTTGTTCATTTGAAAAGGTTAGAACTTTGAGAGCCGAAACTCTGCCGAATTGAAGATCGAGCTTGGAGTTTTGAAGACTTGAGGACTTGAAGATTCAGATCTGATTCTCGGCGAGCGTCCACGTCACAAAAGGCAGGAGTTCGAGAGAGGTAAAAGCTCAGATCTGAGTCTACACGAGATCATACTCCGGATCAAAGCTTGGCCTTTGATCCCGAGAATTAAAGGCTACTATTTCCTTGGCGAAATAGTACCCTCGGCTATTATTTCCTTTGCGAAATAATACCCGTCAAATCGTGTAGATCCGACCGAATCTAAATCTCACGGTGGTCCACGGATTAACCCCGACGTTGGCAAAGAACCCACACAAGCGAGCGACCGCAAAACAGGAGCTCGCGATTTGTTCAAAAGGAGAAAGTTGTAATTTTTTTTTTTTTCTTTGATTTCATTATAACCGGATCTAAAAAAAGACCGGATCTTTTGTAACC
>NC_033800.1:119535574-119535912 GCF_001876935.1 Asparagus officinalis
GAAGTTCCACCGACCTCCAACGAGGTCAAACCTGTTCTCGTCAACGCTTCTACTGTTGAAGGCGTTGTGACTCTCTCGAAGAGAGCCCGCCAGAGGCGACGTCAACGCCTTGCGCGGCAATTCGCCAAAGCGATGGAGTCCACGGACGGGGTTCGCTACAACGTGGATTTAAAGAACAGGAGAGGCAAACAGCCTCAACAATTGAAGGATGGCGGTTCCTCAAAGCCGCCAACGAACGAATGGATCCGGGTCAAACGGAACCCTTCGACACTCGAAGAGCGGATTCACAAACGCCGCGCATTACTTGCACAAGCAAGAATCCTCGTGCAGAAGGCCGA
>NC_033800.1:119536167-119545315 GCF_001876935.1 Asparagus officinalis
TGAGAAGTCGTGCCAACACACGATAGATTACTCCGATCGTCAAGCAGATGAGTTGTACTATCGTGCTGGGAGTACAAACAAAACCAGGAAAAGGAGTCCCCGAGAACAGGAAACTCAGTGCCCCTGTTCCAAACTCATTCGGGCAGTATTGTCTGAATGCAGCTGCATCAAGGCGGTCCCCGAACGAGTTTCGGTTTTCGAGAGGCTCAGTACTGAAACGCCGAAACCAAGGCCTAGGCGTTTCCGACGAAGAAGAACGGTGGTTGAAGAGGGAGAATTTCCGAGGGTCACCACCAACATGACCAGCAGAGGGACGTCGGCGCGGGACAATCTCGAATCGATTCTGAAAGCATCCCGGCCTAGAACCCGTCTGCAGTCCGGAACCATCAAGCGAACAACCTATGGTAGGGTTCGGACAAGACTCCCTTTAGAGGATAAAGAATCTGATGCCGGCTCCGCGGTCGCATCAGATAATACGGTATCCAGCGAGGGACAACCCCGCAAGGCACTTATGATAAGTGCGGAGCAAGTGGCCAAAATGCTTGAGGACGCCTTAGCTAAGCAGCAGGAAACCTTCAGGTTCAAAATGCAGATGGCCATGCAAAACATGAGAGAAATGCATGACCAGCAAATCCAGGCATTGACGAACCAGCAAGGCGAGCCAAGTCGTCGTAACCCGGTGAATCTGGAAGACGAAGACACTAATGAGACGCATAATAATCCTCCCGTCAATGCAGGGGGGGTGGTAACGAGAATGCTAGCGAAGACACAGGTGAAAGCCTGAAAATTAAAAACCTCGAGAGCAAAATCAATACATTGATTTCCGCTCAAGAGATGAAAAAGACGGGCATTCCTTGTCCATACCCAAGAGAGTGGGAATCAATCCCATATCCGGCGAAGTTCAATCTAATTAACTTCACGCCGTTTAATGGGATGGGTTCACCCACCCAGCATTTGATTTACTTCAAATCGCACTTGGGGGTAATCTCCGGTAATGAGCCTCTGATGGTGCGGTCATTTGTCGGCACTCTTCGCGGAGCCGCCTTCGATTGGTATCGCCGCCTCAAGCCAGGAAGCGTAAATAGCTGGGACGACATGGAGACCAAATTCCTCACCAACTTCTTCGACGGCAACACAGAGATATCCATTGGGTCGTTGCTGGATGAGAAACAGAAAGACGGGGAACTGGTTGACACCTTCGTCAAGAGGTTTCGGAACAAGGCGATGAACTGTCGGGACCCGATCACTAAGGAGTTTATTCTCCAGACTTGCCACAACAACCTCGAACTGAACGTGTTGGAAGCAATGGGGACAGCACCGTCCAAGACATGGAAGGATCTGAAGGTCCGAGGAGAGCAGGCTTAGGAGAAAGAAGGCGGAGAGAGGCCAACAGGCGAATAATGCTCCGCAACAGAATTTCGTCCCACGGGGGAAAGGTAAGGCACACGCAAATGCAGTTGATGCTAATCAAACCTTTCAATTGCAACCTCAGCAACAACAGCAGCAGCAACGAGCGTCACAACAATCGCAGTCACAATGGCAACAACGGCCTCAGAAGCAGAAGTCTTCAGAGCCAAGATTTCCCAAAGTGTACTCCTTCAAAGATGACGAAGTTCCCGACATCTTTAAGTACCTGTTGGAGAACAACAAAATTCAGCTGCCAGCGATTGTGGATCAAGAAGGGGCTAATAAAGTGATAGATCTGAGGTATTGTGCATACCATAGAGCGGTCCATCACCCTACGAAGTCATGCTATCACCTCAAGGATAAGATCCAGGCGCTAATTGATGTAGGCGTCATAACCCCGAAGCCGTCCAAGAATGTTGGAGCAAACGCGGTTTCAATCAGCTTTGGATCAGTGCCCACAGCGTGGTTTGAACCAAAACGCATCACCAAAGTAGGGATGAAGACAGTGAACGATGACCCGCATGGACAGCGCCAAAAAGGACAGGTGCCACACACAACCCCAAATGGCAAAATCCTATGGGTTCATCCTGATCTCATAAAGAGAAGAATCCCCAGGAGGTGCAGAATCCGAAGCAGTCTCGTTTCAGTCGCCCGATTGGAAGAGATAAACCGGAAAGCTCGAAGACTCCGCAAGTCTTCGATATAATGGCTCAACTAGCCAATATTCCAGCACGGATAACGCTGTATGAATTGCTGTGGCTGTCCAAGGAAACTAGGGAGGCTTTGCAAGAAGCGTTGGCCAATTCAGAGGTATTTCTGACTCAAATCAAGCCGGTGTCTGGATAGCCAGAACCGCTGAGTCAACAGTGCAACATAGCGACTAAAAACCTTCCCTGCATTACCTTCACCAAAGAGGATATGCAGACGAAGAATTCGAACCATGATCGACCGCTATACTTCATCGGGTACATCGGCTCCAGCAAGGTCAACCGAATCCAAGTGGATCCGGGTTCTGCTGTGAGTATTATGCCGCTTCGCTTGATGCATTTCCTCGGTATTCCAGTCAGCAAGTTGGCATCCACAGGCACGGCTATTTACGGATTCAACACCAGCGGGTCAAGGCCTTTGGGAAAGATCCGGATATAGTGCCAAATGGGTGATCTAAAGACGGAGGTCACGTGTTACGTGATTGATGCTGAGACATCATATAACTTACTACTGGGTCGGCCTTGGATCCATAGTAATGTTATAATTCCCTCAATGTTTGAAATATGTCGACACTGATAATAGGGTTAGAACGGTGGTCGTGGATAAGCAACCATTTAAAGGGTATGAGAATTATTTCACTGATTCTCTCCTTTATGGTAACGAATCCGATACTGAATCATCGGCCCAAGGCACGGACAGCGGAGGAGAAGCTGATACCGAAGCCGGATTTGATTACAATGGCGGGTGTGTTTTAAACGACATTGTACCCTTTGTAATCAACCTTGACGATGATCAAACGTCAGAGGGCAGTTGTAACTGGCAACTTGCCACTAATGAAATAAATAATGATTTAGAGTACTCCCTGTCTCTTGATGATGTGATAACAGAATTGTATGATAATCCTGACTTGTATATGCCGCTTCGGTCGTCCTATGTAACAAAGGAACGCCTCCAGCATTCTTTCAGAACAACCATGATCATCCCGAACAAGATAAGTGGTGCAAAAGAAGTGATTTACGATAAAGGAAAAAGCTCTCCGTTACCAGATTATTTCCTAAGTGAAGATGAAGATGATGACGAACCTGGTCGGCATTTATCTAAGTATAGTCCGGAAGCGCGCAAGCTCATGGAAAAGCAGGGGTACGATTTCACACTCGGAGAAGGTTTATACTTCGATCGAGGTCCTCGTACTCCAGCCAATACCAAAAGGGAAATCTGAGGATTATTATAAATACGGGCGAGGCTTAGGCTATGTTTCCTCGTCCGATGAGGAATGTGGTTGGCAAATCATCGATCAAATTGCTAACAAAACTAAGAACGGATACTCTTCTGATTCTTCCGACACGAGTCTAGGGGAGGCATTCAAAGCCCTAATGGTAAACATGGCTACAGCTGATCCGTCTACAATGGAGGACGATGATCAAATGCCAACATGGGAAGACCCGTGGGTTCATCATCTGAATATGCAGTATGGTGACAGGTTCGAACAGAGAGAACCCCCCACTGAGGATAAAATAGTCCAAGTTAACATGGGCGACGAGGCCAACCCAAAGCCGATATTCATCAGCGATAGTCTCCCCTCAAATGAGAAGGAGGAGTTAATTGCTCTCATCAGGGAGTATATTGACGTCTTCGCTTGGAACTATGAAGATATGCCAGGGCTCGACCCTAATGTGGCAATGCCCCGCCTCGATATCAAGCCGGATGCAAATTTACGTCGGTCGACCGCCAGCTTTAAAACATTGTTTTCTCAGGTTTTTGAACTAATCGGTCGACCGTACCGGTCGACCGACGAGTTAACAAACTGAGCCTAACGGCTAGTTTTTCAAATGGGCTTTTTTGGTCTTTCACCTATTTCTAGCTGTTGTATTGGGTGCTATATATACCCTATTGCTGCTCTTCTTCTCTATCAATCAAGAAATCCAAGTTTACTGTTTAGCAAGATATTAATCACGTTTAAGAGCTGTTTAAGAAGTGTTTCGTTAATCTGTTTTCAAGAGAAAGTTTTCTACAACAAGAAGAGGCTCTCATATTCCATTGGGATCATATTCTTCAGCTCCTCTTGTTCATTGAGAAGTTTTTCTAAACTCTTTCCATATAGCTTATTATCTCACTTTCAATTGATTAGCTATATTCATTAAGTTATTTATTGGTTTTGATTCACTATTATCACACACACTTATTGAGCTTTATATTCTCATATTATATTGTGGGTTGTGGTGTGGGATTTAGTGAGTGTGAGCTTCATTGTGTTCTCACTTGTTAATTGAGAACAAATCATTGTATTTAACTTTTATTTGTGAGAATCACTTGTAATACACTTGTACACCGAGAGAAGTGTGAGGAGAGAGAGACGGGGTCAAATCCAATAGGAGTGGCGTCGATTGACGAACCTAGGGAGAGGTTGTAATCGAGCACTTGAGGAGGAGGACACGGGCTAGATTCCTACACTTAGTGTGTAAAGTGTGATTGTTGAGTGATTGTGTAGTGTGAGAGTTTTCGGTGAACTTGTAAACCGAGTGTGTAGAAGTTCCGGCTTCCAAACCGGATTGTGATAGTGGATATCTCCTCGAGGTGAGGAGCGGGGACGTAGGTCGTGGGGACCGAACCTCGTAAACATATCGTGTGTTTGTGTTTTGCTTGTCTCATATTTTATTTGTGCATATTCTTATTGTTCTTATTGTTCATATCTATCTCTTGCAAGAACATATTGATCAACATAATTTTAATTGCTATTAATTGGGATTAGATTAGCATAAGACCCTAATCACCCCCCCCCCCCCTCTAGGGTCTAACAATTGGTATCAGAGCTTGGTGCTCTTTGATTTAAGGACTAACCGCCTTGAGTTAAAGATCCAAGTTATCTTACTAGTGCTAATCTAATTTTGATTATTGTGCCTCTTGCATTTCATCTCTATGGATATGAATGATTCATCTTGCTTAGGATATGCTATTAATATTGCTCCTCGTTTGGATATTTTTCCCTATGCTCAATGGCGTATTAGATTTAAACTTTTCGTTCAATCTAATCAATTTGATCTATGGAAAATTATTGAGGATGCTTATGTTGTTCCTATTTTGGAAAAATCAAAATGGTGTGACAATGACAAAAGATTGTTTAACATGAATAAGCTTTTGTTAGAATATTTGATTAACGCTTTTCACTCATTGTTTTCTAACAAATTTGCTAATTTTGATAGTGCTTATGCTTTATGGAAACTTATTGAAGCACATGAAGGAAAATTGGAGGCTATTCAAGAAGCGTTGGAAAATCCCGCTTTGAGCTCTAAGGAAGCCTCATCCCCATGTACAACACCACTAGGTAGTAACCCTAGTGAGGTATGCGATAACGATGATATTATTACTTTTGATGAACTTGCTCTTGAGTTTGAAAAATTACACAATAGCTATATTGATGTAAAAAGTAAGTATGTTAATATAAAATCTATTCATGAAACACTAGCTACTAAGTTTAATTTTATTGCAAATGAAAATATAATTCTTAAAGAATGCAATGAAAATTTGAAAATTGAAAATGCTAGTTTGCTTCATGAAAAACGTGATGCTATGTTAGAAGTAGATAAGTTAAAATCTATGATGAGTAATCTTGTTTATCCTACTTCTAATAGCAATGCTTGTATGCACAATGATGAGTTGAATCAAATGAGAAAAAGAATATCTACCTTAGATTCAACACTAAATACTTGTATTGCTAATAATAAAACGCTTATGGACTTATGTGCAAAGGTTAATGTTAATTCTTCCAAGAAACCTATTCACTATGCACATATGTATGACAAAATTCACAAATGTTCTATTTGCGGTCTTAAAGGCCATTTAGCTCAATTTTGTCATAATGCACCAAAAATTGATAAGTCTATACATGATTGTGCATCCCATCAAGCTTCATCATCACATACTCATGTACACACACATAGTGTAAATCATAAACATGCTTATGTGTACAAATGTGATTATTGTGGTCGTGTTGGTCATTTGGCCATGTTTTGTTTCGATTTGAAAAGAAATTCTCGTTTGCAAAATAATTACAAAGGAAAATCTATTTTTGCAAATGAACCACGTGCATTCTATTTCGGTCAACGTAAACCATTTAAACCTCTACATTGCACAAATTGCAATCGTATGGGTCACGTTTACAATTTTTGCTTTGATCGTATTGGTGCACAAAATACGCTCAAACGGGTTCATAACCCTAGGGCCTTGGATTTAAATGATAGGGGTCATGTCCCAAGTTCTAGTGGTACCAAAATGATTTGGGTACCAAAAAGACTTATATAGCATTTTTTTTAATGATTTGTTTTTTTTTTTTTGTTTTGTTTTGTTTTTGAAAAATTTCTTTTTTGGCTTTGAATGATAAATTATATTCCTTATGTCAAAATAAATTATTTATACGTTTTCTAATAGATAAAATTACTTTTATATCTTATAAAAACTTTTTAGATTGTAAAACATATTTACAGAAGGGTTTATAGTGAAAAATATTTCAAAAACCATCTTTTATGTTTATCTGCAATTTTATCCTCTTTCGGTCGACCGACCCGGTCGACCGACGGTTATCTGAAGCATTCCGGTCGACCGCGTCGGTCGACCGAAATTAAATTTCCTACAGCTAGAGGTTTTCGATTTAATGGGTTTCGGTCTTTATTGGGTTTCTGTTTTTAAACCCGAACTGCTCATCACCACTGATCTTCTCTTGGATCAATCTCAGCCGTTCCTTCACCATCTTCTAGATCCGACTCCTCATTTCCTCTTTCATTCCGAAAATCTTCCCAAATCCATCGGGTTCTCTTCTCGGTCGCTTCATCCATCGACCGAAGCTCCTTTCCTCCATCGATTTCCGTCGGACATTGCTAGGTAATGATCTCTTTTTTCATCTACTTAATCTTATTTCATTGCCCTAGTATCTATTCTTCTTATCTAGGGTTTTAGTTTGAGGGCATTTGGTTAATCTGCTCTAAATTTGTTTTATGTTTACAGGAAATTAAAAAATTTCTTTTATCTTGTCTGAAACCCTAGCTAATCATGCCTCCCAAGCCCCCCAAAAAGAGGTCTAAACCCGAATCTAGTTCCTCCTCTGTAAAAGCCTCACATTATGAGGATTATCTGTTGTTTAAACCTCTTGTTAGAAAATATAGGGAACTTTGTAAACTAAAAATTCTCCCAACTAGGTATATCAAGTATCCTGAACTGGCCATCTATAAAACTCAGTCTCTTCTTCATAATGTTGGGTTGGATAAATTGTTTGATGAAAGTCTTAAAGTTCCTTATTATCCTTTCTTAGTTTATCTGTTTTATGCTAACATGTCCACATCATCCTCTGCTGATGGCAGCTTGACCATTTCCTCTTCTGTTAAAAATGTGGCAATAGCTTTTACTGCCAACGAACTTGCGGGGATTCTTCAAATCCCAACAAGTGACGTTGAACTTAGGTCTATTGAGCTTAGTGATCCTTCAGTCAATCATCAAATGTTTTCACCTGGATGCTCATATCCTATGAACAATAATTCCCTTAATCCCATTGCCAAACTAATTGCTAGAATTATTGCTCATAATTTGATTCCCAAGACTGGGAGTTTTGATCACTTCGCCTCTGACAAGATTAATGCTGTTTATGCCATCTTTGCTGAAATCAAAGTTGATTGGGCTACCATCTTTATAAATAACATGGCATCTAAACACACCAAGTTTCTACCATTTGGTTCCTTTTTCACTCTCATTTTTCAACATTTCAATGTTGACCTTACAAATGAACCTAAGGTTGAATCCACAAGAGATTTCTTTGATAAAGTTTCCCTTTCCAGAATGCATATATCTCTTGACTCCACACCATCTTCTCACTCCCGTTCTAGAGCCTCGACCTCTTCCACTTCTTCCACTTCTGAGATTTGTGACCGTCTTGATCGTCTTGAGACTCGTGTCACATCTATTCAGAAGGACGTTAGGACTATTCTTTCATACCAGCGTCAGTCTCTCGGGATCCCTTCTAATTCTGAGTCTGATTCTGGTGAGGATTCTGCTGATGACTCAGATGGTGATGGTGATGGTGGTGGTGATGGTGACGGTGATGGTGATGATGGTGGAGATGGTGATGGTGATGATGTTGGAGGAGGTGATGACTGATTGAGTCTCTTCCTGTGATGTTTTTATGCTTTCTTCTGGGTTGTAAAAACTTGATAACTCTGTTTTTATTTGAGTGTATAACTCTATGATGCTTTGGTGCTTTGTGGAACAACTATGTATGGTTTTGTGTGACGTTTTATGTATGACTTGCTATCTCGTGGACAAACCTATATTTTTCTGCATAAATATGTTGCTTTTAATGTCTATATGATGTTATTTGTGAATCATCATGTTCAGTTTAATTCTTTTATGAATCACTGCATTGTAGAAACAACACTCATGTTTTGGTATGCAGCAAATAGTTGCTTATCATAAGTTGCCTATGTTTAAGTTTTGTTTCTTATGTATCAATGCGTGGTTTATCATTTTTGTAATGCCTAAATGATGATTTGTAAATTGCTGATGTCAGTGTATCATTTTGTGATCAATGCATGGTTAAGACAATACCCATGTTTTGTTTCTTGCATATTTTTTCTTATGCATAAGTTTGATGGATAGTTGTCAGTTTAGCTCCTGTATATATGCTCTATTGATGTCATCCAATCTATTTGACAGGGGGAGTTTTTTGACATAAATTTCTTTACTTCTCTTATCTATGCTTATAAGCAGGGGGAGCATTGCTCCTATCTTTCATTTTTCCCTCTTTTTGATGTTGTCAAAGGGGGAGAAAACTACCACATATATAGCTTACAAATTAATTCTGTTATATATGATCATGTGTGTTTTATATATATGGTCATGTATGATTTATTCTTGTTTTGGGTTATATGTGGATTATCAGTGTATACTTTACATTCATGTATAAATTGTTTGCCATCATCAAAAAGGGGGAGATTGTTGACCCTATAGTTTTGATGATGATTTGACAAACAATTTATTACTAATAAGTTTT
>NC_033800.1:119545971-119589926 GCF_001876935.1 Asparagus officinalis
TCGCGAAACTGCACGCGACTTGCGGGCTAATCTCTTCCGCCTAGCAGCAGGGACAACAATCGAAGGTCTCGCCTGGGAAGAAGGACGGAACTCTTCATCTTGGTCAGCTGTGGTCCCTGAAATATCAAACCATTGTCAGGTTTAATAATTATGGAAGATAGAAGGAAAGAGTAAGTAACTGACCTCGTTCAGAACAGTCCTCGTAATCTTCAAGATCTCCGCCTGAAGCCTCATCAGCAGAATGAAAGATCTTATTTCCCTCTTCGTCAATCCGACGGGTCTTGTGCCGTGCCCTTTGTGATCGAGCATTTTCCCAAATCATACGGGAATCAGCCTGAGAAGCCTCCTCAGCCTCTAGCTCTGCAATCGGCTTCACAGGAATAGTTTTATTGGCTGCTAACAACCACTTGCAGCTTAGGAAGGTGAGGTTCAACTGCCGCTCAGAACTCGGGAGACTGAACTTAGCACCAGTACAGCCCGTCACGGTCCACAACCATGCACGAAGACCGTCCACCAAACCGCCGTGGGTCCGAAGCTGCTGACGTGAATTCCCGACATAAAGCTGATCATATCCAAACTGGCGAGCGAACCGACAGGGTAGGTATG
Organism: Asparagus officinalis; assembly: GCF_001876935.1. Classification (NCBI taxonomy): domain Eukaryota; kingdom Viridiplantae; phylum Streptophyta; class Magnoliopsida; order Asparagales; family Asparagaceae; genus Asparagus; species Asparagus officinalis. The sequence goes on from NC_033800.1 coordinate 119,546,578, forward strand.
GCTCTATGAAACACTGATTCCTCACCCAGAAAGTCAGATAACCCGGTGTGATGTTCACCAGCCAGTTAAAGCAGTCAATGTGGAATCCTCGCCCATCCCACTTTCCATTCTCAAACAGCTGTAGTAGGGGAGCGGAAGGGTCTGTGGCATACGGTACTGACATCATATCGGAACGATGAAGGACGAACCAAGCCATCAAATAAGTGTACGGAAGCTCCACCTTAATGGTAGGAATCTGAGTCGGTGGGCCACTAACTGTAGTAGGGGAATGGAGGGGTCTGTGGCATACGGTACTGACATCATATCAGAACGATGAAGGACGAACCAAGCCATCAAATAAGTGTACGGAAGCTCCACCTTAATGGTAGGAATCTGAGTCGGTGGTCCACTTTCCTTCCGTGTAAAAGTACCAGAAATCTGTCGAAGCCCTCGATGAATGTTAGCCACCATCACCGGAAGAAGCGAAAGTTCCTTTTTGTAGGCAAGCTGAACTGCTGGGTAGAGCACCTCCAATGGCAAGATATCACTAGACTGATACGGGACCACGCATTTCTTCAACCAGATAGCGAGGTAACCGGCTAGAAGGGTCATCGGTCGAATCGGCGCGGTCGCATGCCACAAGAATGATTTGAACTTGGTCCCTGTAGGAAAACCACTCTCAGGACTGCTAGTGGTATAGGAATGAGCATCAACCTTCTTCAGTAGATTATTAACCCCTGAAGGAGTGAGTGGTGCCAGCTCACAAATAGCCTCGCCAGAATTGCTCTCTAGATTCCTGAACAAATAAGACGCAAACTGTTTCTGGCTCACATGGGATTTAGCCCTCTTCGCTAAGGGTTCAGACTGCGCCAAAGCGATATGATAGTGACATGTGAGGTCCCATAAAGTCTCGTAGCGGTCGGGCATGCGATCCTTCAGCTGACTTAATTCTTGGTTGGAGGGAAAATATTCCTGATATAACATCTGTCCCATGGGCAAACCAGAAATCCTGTGCATCTCATGGAGGGCCAAGCCCAATTCCCCTTGCCGGGCTCCGGGTTGTAGAGCTCGCACAAAGCGAAGAAATGCTTCGTGCTAACAGGCAAACCATACATGGTGGCACGAACGGCTGCATATAGACCACAAGCGTGCAACTCCTCGCTCCATCGGCTCAAGACGTACTTCGTCATGCGAGTCCACCAAAGCTTGTCCAAAGAATGGACCCAACCATAAAACCTGTGGCATGTCGTAGGCATCTCCCGTCCTAAAGCAGCGAGGCGATTCTTCAAAGTAGAAGCAGCGGCAAGAAGCTCATTACGTGGTGGTGCATCTAACCCTAATACTCCAGAATGCAATCCAGTGATGTGACTCCTGCTCGAACCAGGAGCTGCCTGATGAGTGATGTATCCGCAGTGAACGCTCTCATGTTCCTCCGTCAAGCGCCACGACATCTCCCGTGTCACAGCCTGACGCCTAAGCTCAGTCAACGAACGATGCCGAGGAATCTTCGGCAAATATATGAAACCACTGCCAGTCTTATGAAGCCACTGCTCAGCATCAATAAACACGGCATCCGGATCTCTGGCAGAATCGCCAAATAAAAAGTCCGTCTTCTTGAGAGGCTGAATCGAACTGGCATCCTTCACGAGGGGCGCATCTGTAATCAACTGGCGAAGAGCTCGATATCCACCTTCCTTCACCACTTGGGCAACCTCTATCGACGTGCCCGAAGCAAACCGAGGAGTGACTGGGATAAGGGAGAAATCGTCGGAAGTCGAATAATACTCGCCACGACGCCCGTACACTGCGTGAGATGAGAACGTCCCAGAAGGATATTCCATTGGAAGCAAAAATTTAAACAGTTGTTAGTCTCAATCATAAAAGGAAGTTGAACTCATCCTACGAATGGGTAAGATAGAGTCACTGCCTTATAAAGGGTGAGACGATTTGGCCACATTATGCACTTATAAGATAGGGTATATCGACTATATATCCCTGCCTTATAAGGCACAATGCAGCGTCAAAACGCCCCCTTTATTGATTTTGAGATATAGTTTTGACCAAGCAAAACATATCTTTAAAGCGTCGATCCTCGCCAAGGAGAATCAAGGCTCTTCCTGATTGCCTCGCCAAGGAGAACAAAATGGGGTGAAAAGGACCAATTTGCAAATTTCCAAGAAAAAATGAACTAATTTGTAAATTTCCAAAAATAGCTCACCAGCATAAGAGGGAGGCGCGCCATCAGCCGACGTGGTAGAGGATTGACCCATCGCAATACGAGACATAGAGACCTGTAAAATAAATTAAGGAATCAGATCTAGAAAAAGTTCCTCTTTTTTGCAATTCTCCCCCCCTGAAAGGTGAGCTCGAGGCGCCAAATCTTAATCCTAACCCTCGCATGCGACCCCACAAATTCATAAATTGAATTAAGCATAAAAAAATGCTAAAATGATTGAGGATTTACCTGAGGGAAAGCTCGTGGATCCAATAAAAACCAGATCTTGAAAGAGACTCAGACCACGCGCTCGAGGGGCCTGAGAGAAATTCCAAATATGGAAGTTTTGAGGGATTTCTCAGTCAAAGATCCAAAGGAAGACTAGATCTAATGCAACTATGAAGTTTTGAGGGAGAAAGGATGCTCGAGGGAAGAGAAAAGTGAAAAAAGGGTTGGGGGGGGCCCTAATGAGGAGAAAAAAGAGCTCTTTTATAATGTTGAACCAAGCCTAGTTGAACCGGACCAGACCAAGTTGAACCGGACCAGACCTGGTTTGAACCAGAATTCAAATTGAAGCTGAATCGAACATCGAAACAACTTCAAATCGACCGAGGGTTCAGTCCTTGGTTTATTCTTGCCTCTCCCACATATTCGAAAGGATCAGAAGATTTTTTGAGCCTAATTACTGCCTTTTTTGGCTCATTATCAAGCCGGTTCAGCCCATTTGGGCACAGAAAATACTCCAATAAGGTATATGAGTATAAACTATTCCCTATTTTTGGTTGAGAAGTTCCTGGAGAATATTTTTATAAATATTCTTAAGGATAACTCAACAACACTACGCCGGACAACGCGTCGCAAATAAAAAAAACTCAACGCCAACAATCGATGGTCAGCTAAAGATTAGAAAATCAGGAATCGACTTCAAGTTTAAAATTCCGACAACGGTCAGACAATAAATGCAGCACCGGAACTCTTACAGACATTCGACAAAGCACCGAATAGCCTAGAAGATTGAAGGAATCAAGAACAGAAGCCATTCCAAGGTCCCGTTACACCGACTGAAGGTTGGGACAATCATATCCAAAGTATTCCAGACTCTTCTATAAAAGAACGAGGCTGAAATACTTTGGAGGGGGTATCTGTAGGCATATAAAATTGCTTATAGGTCCCCTAGCATAGCTCGGCACAAACCGACGAACCAACGAGGCGACGAGGTTGACGAATCGCCGGCCACCCATGGGTGGCCGACCCAGATCTGTGCGCGGGCACAGTTCAGAGAGCCTATAAATAGGCTCCCCTTTGTTCATTTGAAAAGGTTAGAACTTTGAGAGCCGAAACTCTGCCGAATTGAAGATCGAGCTTGGAGTTTTGAAGACTTGAGGACTTGAAGATTCAGATCTGATTCTCGGCGAGCGTCCACGTCACAAAAGGCAGGAGTTCGAGAGAGGTAAAAGCTCAGATCTGAGATCTACACGAGATCATACTCCGGATCAAAGCTTGGCCTTTGATCCCGAGAATTAAGGGCGATTATTTCCTTGGTGAACTAATCCCCCCCGGCTATTATTTCCTTCACGAAATAATACCCGTCGAATCGTGTAGATCCGACCGGATCTAGATCGCGCGGTAGTCCACGGATTAACCCCGGCGTCAGCAAAGAACCCACACAAGCGAGCGACCGCAAAACAGGAGCTCGCGATTTGTTCTAAAGGAAAGTTGTAAAAGGAAAGTTGTAATTTATTTTCTTTTTCTTTGATTTCATTGTAACCGGATCTAAAAAAGACCGGATCTTTTGTAACCGAAAAACAGTTATTCAAGATAACAATGAATTCAATAAAGGCAATTTTCACCGCGAACAGACCCCAGTGCCTAGCTCATCCCACAGCCCAGCTAGGGTTAGCTTGGTATAGAATCGACCTACATTAGGCCAGTTCATGGGCCAATCCATGAGTTTTTTAATTTTATTTTTTTATTTTTTATACCAATTACCATATTAGTATTTATTTTTTAAAATTAGATTCATTTAAAATAAAAATGTTTAGGTGAGAAAATGCAGACAAAAATATCACAAAGACACAAATAAAGATGTTCTACATCCACGGGAAGCGAATAACTTTCCTTTAGTTTAAATACAATTATGCCTTTACAAGAGGAAAAGAAGAAAAAGATATTAACCATTAATATTCAGTTGGACAAAATCCTCCAAGTTATATTCGTCATATTTTTGAAGTAAATGTTAGTTACTTGTTCTTGTAATCGTTCTTCTGCGTCGAGCTAATCCTTTAAACGCACACACATCTCCACATGTGCTACTGTAAGTTGTGTTCTCCATTAAAAATAACTCTCTCACCTATAGAAAATGCACTTTTTGATGCGATTGTGGAAGTAGCGGGGTTAGTATATTCCTAGCCATGACTGATAGAACATGATAGTTATGATGTTCTTTTTTTAGTATTCGTGTATGTTGAAAGACTCCAAAGAATCTTCCTCCAGCGATAGTTCTTGACTTTCTAGATACATTCGAACTTCAGACCAAACCTTCATTAGAGATTTGCTTTTGTTTTGACTTGTTCACCATTTTCTTTGTTCATTTTAGCACTAAAATAACACAAGCACAGGATGAGCTTGATGCACATCCTTCTTCTGAAACCTGTGATGGACACATAACATCTCTATACAAAGAGTACTGTTTAGAGTTTTCTTAATCTTTTTAATCATATTTTCAATATTATGCACATAAACCATGTTGCCCATGTTGTCAGAAAAACCAGTAAGCATTTTAGATAAATAATCAAGTTTTATTCTAAGATTCATAACATGTGCTAAATAAAATATAGATGACATATCTTCAAAATATTTTTTAAAATTACACTCGACATCCTTATGCACCTGCAAAAAATTCATGAGTTCTATATTTTGCAAATAATTCAGCAATATCATTAAGTTGATAAAGCACTAAATGAATATTGTCATATTGAACTCCGACAAGTGTTCTGGCTGTAACCTTAAACTTCTAAATAAATTGCTAGAAGACTTCATAAAGATTGCACTTGTATGCTGTTATGGAAAGATGATATAGATGATCGCGTTCAATAAATGCGTCAATAGTTTTTTCGTGAGGAATGACATCTTTGAGCATTTTGTAAGTAGAATTCAATCTATCTTGACATCAATCTCAAGAACTATCCTCCTCAAGCCTTAAACTTTGCAACACCTTTTAAAACATGTTTTCTTGGACCACTACCTCTCATATAAGTGATAAGCTATTTTAATTTCTCTAAATGTTGATCAAGACATTTTGATTTCATTCTGCACAAAAAGGTTAATAATATGACAAACACATCTAACAAGAAAATTTTAACCTTCATTATTGGTTTTAAAATTTATTTCAATTTTGAAATTGCCGATGTATTATTTGAAGAATTTCAAAAGGTATAGAATTTTTTCTCTCTATCCCATAGTCATGATAGGTATATGAAATTGCATCACAAATGCCTTGTGCGTTATATGGATAATCAAGCCTCTTGAATGATAAAAGTCTTTTATGCCAAATTTAGTTTTCATCAATATAATGCGAAATATTTACACATCTAATAACTATGACCAAGAGACTCCCAAACATCAGAAGTAAGTGCTATCTTGGTGGTAACAACAGATAAAGAAGCTTGCGTGATTGTCAGCACAGAAGAGACGCTCAATTTCTCTTGTGATTATTCTCCTGCTAATTTTTTGATATTCTAGGTAAAAAGTAGTTTTAATATATTTTTTAAAAATGATATTTTTAGTAATATTAAAAGGTAGTTCAGCTTGCACTATAGATTTAGTGAGTTTGAGTTTATACCTACTATCGATAAGCGCCTATACTTCCAACAATCTGTAATTGAATTTTCTCTATTCCTCAAATTTAGAAGCCTTTGTGTTTCATTCTCAGATGTCAATCTAGTTAACTAGTTACCTAATTCAGAAGAATTTGAGTTTCATTTTCAGAAGCCTTTGTGTTTCATTCTCAGATGTTTTTGCATTTAGCGTGCAGATTTGTTAAGTGTCACATCTATGATATTTTCAAAAGAAGGCCAAACCAATGAACTATCTTCTAATTTTTTCTATTTGTTGTGAACGAGTTCTTCTTCTATTTTTGTTTTAGTTTTTTACCTCTTTCTACATATTTGGAATGAGTCTTTGAAGTTTATTGAGAAATCGAACGCAGAGAAGGTCAATGTGGAGGATAAGAAGAGATAAAATGTCTAGCTATAATAGAACCAAGCGATGGTGTCTCACATTACAGCTGTCATTCCATTAGAGATAGAAATAGAATGTACAGAAAAAAGTTTAGAGGGGCAGTAGTTATGATGATAAGTAAAGAGAATGATGCTAGCAAGATCAACAATATAGCCGACAGGAGCAGAAGAGTAGTCATAGTCATAATTGTAAGGTGCATTATGAACTAAACCGATGCAACTACCACCAATTTCGTAAGAATAGTGAAAATATGTGAAAGGTGTATAACCACTTCCACTGACACTGGATGGGCAAGAGGGAGAATATCCTAAGAGGAGAAGTAGGGATCTAATTGATTATGAGAGATTTTTTTGCAAGGAAACTTTAGCAGAGATAGAGTCTATGAGAGATTTTGGTACTCAGAATATGAGCAAATGACTTAGAGTTAGCTTGAGAGAGTAAGTTGTGAGATTTGAGGGAGAAATGATCCGTAATATGAAAGTTGTGAGAGTTGTGAGAGTTAGCTTGAGAGAGTCTATGAGAGATTTTGGTACTCAGAATACGAGTAAACGACTTAGAGTTAGCTTGAGAGAGTAAGTTGTGAGAGTTGAGAGAGAAATGAACCAATAGTAAAGAGGTTAACTGGCCTCGTAAAAATGAATTTGACCCAAAATATGAAAACCCGATAGGCTAACCTAAAACACTAATTAGAAATAAAGAACAATGTTATAAAATATGATTTGAAATAAAGAAAAAGTTAAAAATGTGATACATGTGTATCTTCTCTGCTTCGGGAACTTAACGATCCTCATGGAAGCTTGGGGATAGATGATTTTCATGGTAGCTTGAGAATAGAAGCATGGGTGAACCCCCTCTGGTCAGTCGACCAATGGTGATGTTCAATCGACCGATAACATACATACTACAGGGTCAGAAATCATCGCACTAGATAGTCGACTGATGATGGTTCATCAGTCGACCGATGAAGAACTATTAGTCGACTAATGTTCCTTCATCAGTCGATCGATAGTGGGTTATTAGGCCGACTGATTTCCTAGTTTGTTTTACTTTTAGGGTTTATATTTAAACAAACCCTATTGAGAACGGTTTAGAGGGGGAATAGAGAAGTTGTTCTTTATTCTAAAGAGATTGTGAGGAAAGAGATTTGTAATCTATTGTTCTTCATAATCTAGAGAAGGTATTTTCCTTCATTATATTTAATTATTCTTGTGGTTTGCTATTTTCTTCACAAATACATCTTTGATAATTCCGCGATCAAAGGTGTTCGCACGATGACTCGTATCAAAATATGATTTGATAGAAATTAAAAAAAAGGAGAAAGAGTTGTTTAGGCTCTTTCTTTTTAGAAAGTAGATGAGGGTTAGGGGGAACAATGTCATGGTAGGTGGGCCCCACTCCCCAGTCCATCAAGAGAGAGAAGCAATGTCATTAGTAGGTGGGACCCACTCCCTAGCCCATCAATTTTTTAAGAATTGAGAGGAACCAGCGACCAATAAGTCATTTGGGTGAGGCTAGTAATGATTAATGGTGGGCCTAGCCAAAGGTGAGGAGGTTTACCATCTCTGACCTCGGGTTTAGACCCAAACCTAGCTCGGACAATAGCCGGATCCATCATGGGCCGATTTGGACCGCCCTCGAGATGCATCGGGCCGATTCTTGGCCCATACAACATGCCTACCCCTGTTATATATTTCAACATAATAGAAAAACTTGGACGCCACCATACTCCAAACCATAGCCCAAACGTCACCGCATGAAAATATTTCCCTCTTTTAATAATTTCCCCAGTGACTCCAAACAAACTCATTCATATAGTAGGGGAAAAAGAAAAGATAAGATAGAAAGAGTGAGAAAGAAAGAAATAGGGGAAAAAAGAAAAAAATCCATTACCTCATTTGTTCGTACTAAGCTAAGTACAAAAAATAAAAACAAAAATGAAAATTACGATGATGAGAAGAGGAACGAGAGGCATGTCTTTGGGCCTTGAGAAAATGGAAGCTAGGGCTTCCCTTAGTGTTCTTCTTCATATTCATGCTCTTCTCTCAATACCTCGGCTTCCTCTCTCCAAATTTGGTTCCCCCTTCCTCCATTGAGATGTTGTGTTGTGCCTCAAGATCATGCAACTAAAGCCTTGCCTCACGTTAGGTATATGGAAAAGGAGAACTGATACCAATACCGAATGGAGAGAGCGGAGATTCCCATTCCCCAAGTTTCTATTTTTATTTTTTCCTTCATCTAAATTGATCTCTCATCAAAAATTTTAATTTATAAGGGAGATCTTGTAATAATGGCTTTAACCCTTGCATAGAATAACATATGTTCATAAAACAAGATAGGTTTTCACCAACAGTGTCATATTTTAGAGAAGAAAGAAAAGATTGAGGTATTCTTTTATGGCTCCGATGAGAGTCTTTTTTTTTGTTACTTTGTATATTCACTTCACAAAGAATCACTCAATTTATAGAGGCTACCTTCTCCCAATCACTCCCACCAAAAATCTACCTGAACTTAATTCAAATTAGTTCTCCCATTAATTCCTAATAATAGCCATTAACAGTCTAATACTAAATTTCACTAAGAGCCAATTTATTCTCTTTTAATAGGCTATTAATTCTATTATTTCTAATTTAACACATGGGTTAATTTGGAAAAAAACATCTAACATCTCCCACTTGACCAAATTAACCAAATGATGTGTGTCCCACTATCCGTAAGATCAGATGTTTTCTTCTTACTGTTTGTGGAAAATTTGCAGTAAAAGAAATGAAAGAAAAATTGATTTGTATTCTCTCAAAATCGATTACAATTTGGATTCCGATTACAAAAGAGAAGAGAATTGATTTGAATTCTCTCCTTTATTTAAATCTGGGTTCTTCATGGTAGCGATGGAGTGCCTCCTTCGAATGTTTGTGTCGAGCTTGCTCTCCGTTGACGATCCGAAAATCTCAATTCGCTGGAACAAATGACTTGTCTGGTTGAACTGCTCAAGAACTCTCCACGAGTATTGTAGCTCAGAATGAGTAACAAACTCTAACAAGAAAGGAGTTGTTTGAACCGAAATAATTCGGTTAATAAAACCAAGTATCGAATATTTAGAATTCTTCTGTTGAAGATGGTTGCCCTCTGATTCCAGAGAATCCGCCCTCCGCTTCTAGAAAAACCCCCCTCCAGATCCGATCTCCCAAAATCCGATCTCGAACTCTGTTGAGTTTGTTGATATTTATAGAGAGATTAGGGGTGTAACTGCCCCTATAATCCGCGCCTAAATGCGGGGTTAGTCGCCCCATCAATCGGGTGTAACAACCCACGTAAACCACTCCCCAAATCGTGGGTGAAGAAGCCCCATCAATCGGGTGTAACAACCCACGTAAACCACTCCCCAAATCGTGGGTGAAGAACAGTTTCGAGGTTGTTACGATTACATTTGAACAGGTCAAACGCAAGTCTTGCGTTACTGAACATGAACTTGTGTATACCTCTGGATGATGTGTTAATCGTCTGGGCTTGAGTTACGTTTGCAGCGGTATGAAGCTGCGTTTGCAGCGTTAGAAGCTGCGTTCTGCAGCGATATGAAGCTGCGTTTGCAGCGTTAGAAGCTGCGTTCTGCAACGATATGAAGCTACATTTGCAACGTTAGAAGCTGCGGTTTGCAGCTTTAGAAGCTGCGTTTGCAACGTTAGAAGCTGCGGTCTGCAGCTTTAGAAGCTGCGTTTCTCTTTTCTGTCTTAATATATGGATGACACCAATGACGGGTCGAGAAGGCCTATTCAGGTCATTTGTGACACTTGAGGCATCCCAATAACGCTTTATCGACTGCAGGTCACGATACGACAAGCTTTTAATGAGATTTGTTCACGTAGTCTCTAAATCTTCCCATTTTTCTAAAATCATTACACTGCTCATAAGCACCTCCAGCAGTTGCTAATATAATATTAGTCATGTTGTTATCACAGCCATCAAGACCAATCATCTCAAGTATGAGGCCGCGGATGAAGCTGCGTTCACGATCGAATTGGTGTTGCGTCTTAATGATGGTATGCAGGGAGGACTTCTACGTCTTGATTTGAGGAGACCATCGATTTGTAGTCTCTTTCTGTTAGAGCATTATAAAGATCGTCGTTTTGTAATGTTTGCTTTAGCTCTTTGACATATGAGAGTCATAAGATTACGACTTCCGATGTTGATTATGAAGGTTGTTGATTAAAGCTTTCATCAGTTGTCGTGAAGGTCGTCATATTGTATCCTTCGTCGATCTACGTAAAAGTCTTCGACTTATAGCCTTCTGGAAGTCGTCAGATTGTAACTTCTATCATCAGTGTTTGATGGGGAATCAGCTAATTTTTAGACAGCCTACAGAACCCCATCCAAAGTTTTCAAAAATTCACGGTTGACTGGGACGAATTTTCAAAACACTTTGGATCCCAAAATTTTGTTGATTGAATGCACCTCATCGCAGATTGAGTGGAACATCTCAAAGACTTAGACAAATTCGTTGGCATCATCATTCTTGTTTGGGTCGTCATTAATGACTTGGGCTTTAGGTTATTTGACTAAATTCGTCATCTTCAGGGAGGTTGAGCACTTCCGGGCTTAAGACAGATCTATTGTCATAGACAGAGAGAACCACAAGCCTGTATGAGAATGACTTTATCCCCAGCTTAGTCAGGAGGACAGCCTCAGAGGAACCCACTTTATCTCGATAAACTCAACTGGGGTAATGATTTCAACCATATTGTTGCGTGATAGGCTGAGGTCGGTCACCAAAACGCATACCTAAATCATGCGTTCAACCGTCTGAATGTGAGAGTGCGTTTGAAGGTTGAAATCCCTTATTTGAAAATGCGAGAATCATGTTTCGGGTGAGATTTTGCCTAGAATCCCGCATCGATTTGATAACTACAACTATAAATAGGCCACTGAGGTCAAGTCAAAAAATCATTCGACTTTTCTCTTTCCGGCTCTTCTATCAACCGCTTAACAGGGTTCCTGTTCATCTTCTCCACCACGATTAGAATGGCTCCCAAGAAGAAAACTGTTTCTAAGTCGAAGATCGCCCAAGCTCAGGGTGCTCCTCCTGCTAAAAACTCCGGGGATGATCGAATCGCCACGCCGTCGTCTCCGATTTCTTCAATTAATGGTAAGATTGGGCCATCGTAAGTCATTTTGACGGATCCCTAATCCTCGACCTTTGACTGACGGTTTACATTCCATCATTAAAACACAGAGATAATCCTTAGTGTTTCTCAATTCTAGAACGCATGGTCAGTTCTGTCGTTCATTATGCTTCAACGCAGGTTCAGACCCTGTGTTTCGAATTTTAAATGTGAGTTGAAACCATGCGTTCGGCGTCCTGGATGCGGGTATCGATCCTGTGTTTAGGAATTTAGACGCGGGTTTGGACCCTACGTTTAGGAATTTGGACGCGGGTCTAAGTCTTGCATTTAAAATTTTAGATGCGGATCTAGGCATTGCATTCTTGTGTTGGACTCTTTCGTTCAACTGACTGATTTTCTTTTCCATTTGCAGTGTGCTACTCCAATGAGCCTCTTTCCTTCAACCACTACTTTGGTCATGCGGGTGGTGCGGAGAAAAATACAATCTTCAGCTTTGCCTTAGAGTATCCAATATTCCAGGACACCAACAAAGAGCGGGCGAAGCTCATCACTCAAGCCTTCCCTGAGACTCTCAGGTCCTTAGTGACAGATGCTAAATTTGAAACCGTCGGGCGTGAGATTTTGAAGAAACCATCTTTTCTCTTTGAGGATTCTGTTAAAATGGATCCCAAATGGATGTCTGAGGGAAATTACAAATGGCTGAGGGCCGTCAACAATCGTCGTCTTTTCCTTCCCAATTTAGAGCGAATGTGGCCGATTTCTTATTATCAATGCGCTTCTATCCCATGGTTAATGAATTGGGAGCTCGTCTAGGATCAAGGAGGTGTTGCTACTGGGCACATTACTCCTCGGGACACCCATCCGGCTGGTTTTAATCATTTTGTGGCCCTGAAGCCAGGTTTATTCAAGAAAGAACACCCCATCGGTGAACCTGCTAAGTTGGCGGAGGTCTTCATCAGGAAATTCATTTTTGTCCAAGGATAGTTCCCTGCTCAAGATTTTAGGGCTCCGACATGGGTACATTCCAGTGAGACGGACTGGTGGGCCCGGATGATAAATTTTGTCTTAGAGGAGCTGGAAGAACCTTTGAGGATTTCAGAGTTGAGGACTCCAATAATAGCCACTCGATATGGGATTTCTCCAAATTATAGCGGACTTTTTGCTATGCTAGAATTTTACAATCCTCACACCGGTACCTTTTTCACTCTTGTTGGTGAATTAGGCTTCGCTCTCCATGAGATGTTTGAAATCTCTGGATTGTCTTTTGGAGAGCTGCCTTATGAGGAGTTTGTTCCCGGTAACAGGGAATTGGAGATCCTGAAACACGGTGCCCCCAAGATCTATGACACTTATTGGGAATTGATGTGCCATTTCCAGATATGTGCACAAACTACGGGGAAAAGAGCCAGTGGTGTGAAACAAGGACAGTGGGCAGAATATCTTTTTCGAAATCTGTGGGACAAAGATGCTGAGGTGACTCGCTTAGCCGCCAGTACTCTTGAGGAAATCCATGAACGTATCAATGATGCGACCTCCCATTATACTTGTGAGGTAGAGGAGGATGTCTTCCCAGCTTTTACCACCTTCGAAAGCTTCCATTATCAGGAAGAAGTCCTAATCTCCGACATGGCTTTGTTCGCTGGTTTCCTTACACTTTGGTTGAAACGCTGTGTAGTACCCACTAGGCCAGTGGATGCTATTACAGTAGAAGTATTATACCCAGCTGTTCTCTTAGCTCATGGACGACCTCTAAATCTTCTTTCAGCCATGGTATGCTGTTTGCAGAGCGGTCTACGGGAATTAGCCTCTGAGTTTATTGCTGTCAGGAAATTAGACTCAGATGGGAAGACAATAATTCAAACTCCAACCCCTCGGGTGCCGATGCCATATATTTATTTGGTATCTTGGTTTGTTTTGCACTGTCCTTCGATAATGTCGACCCCTGAATCGAGCAATACTTCAGCTCCTCTCGTTCAGCAATTGGAAACCGCTTGATGGGTCGGTTGGTATCAGGTTAAATTCCGTGAGATATTTAGAAGGGATTATAATTATGAGATCGCTTGTAAATTTCCCGTTTTCGAGGGCGGTGCATATGGAGAGATCTATCAAGATACTCCAGGGCGGAACTCTTTTACCATACTCAGTAGAGGCACCTTCTGGTGGCTCATAAATATTCGCCCGGGTTATCTTTTCTTCCGACAAGGGAGGAAATGTTTCATTGAACCATATCAGCCTTATCGCTTTTCTCGGCAGTTCAGCTATGATCAGATTTATGTTGGAAACCCAAACCCTACTCTTGCATACACAGGTAATGTGTATGAAGGAGCAAGAGCTTGGTATTACTCAGTGGCTGGCTGTACAGGAGCAAAATTCCAACTGCCGCATAAGATGCCCAATGTTCGTACTTCTTTGAGCTTTTGTATCTGGTACCAGGCTGCTTCTCAAATTTCAGCCTACAACATGAACACCTCCTGCTTGAAAGCCATTCGCAAATGGTATGCTTCCAAGAGGAGTGCTAAAAGGTTTCGTGCCCGAGGGGCTAACGAATATTTATCATATGAAAAGGCGATCACAGAAGACGAGCATCGTCGATCGCCAGAAGGGGTTCAAGAAGAGATCAGGATGCCAGATACCCACGTGGTGGAGTCTTCGAGAGTTGAAACCCGGAGCAAAAGCGCTACTGGAAAGAGGGCACTTGACCTAGTTAAGGTAGCTACGTATGACAAACGAGCTCGTCGAAAGTTAGCGCTCGAACCCCCTGTAGGCGTATAAAACTGCTTAAAGGTCCCTTAACACAGCTCGGCACGGTGATTCGACAAACCAACGAACCATCGGGCGATGTATCCTAGCGTGATCATTAGACCGCAACATCGAAGCTAAGTGAGATGCGACGAAGCAGATTAATGAGGCGACGAGTTTAAACACCGAAGCGGATTTACTGCCAAATCAGGATCCGGACTGCCAAATCAGAGTCCAGATCAACAAACCAGAGTTCGGATAAACCGCGAAACCGGAAAACAACAAAATGACAAACACCTGGAGGACTCGGCCAAAACCGAGCCACTCGGGTGGCTCGGCCAAAACCAAGCCACCAGGAGGTGGCTCGGTGGCCGAGCCACCTAGGAGTGGCTTGGTGGCGCGAGCCCCGTCGGGGTGGCTCGGCATGGCCGAGCCACCTTCTGGTGGGCTCAGTGGGCTGAGCACCACCTGGTGCTTGCGGCCAAACCGCAGAGCGCAGCACAGGGAGGGTTGGCTCGGTGGCCGAGGCCCACCTAGGTGGCCGGTCGAGCCACCTCCTGGTGGCTCGGTGGCCGAGCCACCTAGGTGGCCGAGCCACCTGGGCCAAGCCCAGATCTGGGCCCAGATCTGAGCTCAGATCTGGTTCTAAATGCCTATAAATAGAGGATGAAAGGCTCATTGTTTGAGGTTGGAACTTTTTGAGGCGAAACTCTGCTGGATTGAGAGCTCAACTTTGGAGTTTTGAAGCTTCGAAGACTTGGACATCTTTAGATCTGGTTCTTGGTGAGCATCCACGTCAAACAAGGCAGGAGTTCGAGAGAGAGAGAGATCAGATCTGAGATCTACACGGTAATCCTCCGGATCAAAACTTGGTTTTTGATCCCGAGAAGAGTATCGATTTCGCTTGGTCGATTTCGATTACTAAAGGCTATTATTTCCTTGGTGAAATAGTACCCCCGGCTGTTATTTCCTTCGTGAAATAACACCCGTCATACCGTGTAGATCCGACCGGATCAAGATCGTGCGGTGGTCCACGGATTAACCCCGGCGCAGGCGAAGAACCCACATAAGCAAGAGACCGCAAAACAGGATCTTGTGATTTGTTCGAAAGAAGGAAAGTTGTAATTTTTATTTTTTTCTGTAATTTTTTTATAACCGGATCTTATAAAAAGACCGGATCTTTTGTAATCGAAAAACTATTACTTGAGAAAATAATAACATCAATGAAAGCAACTTTCACTGCGAACAATCTGGCGACCACAGTGGGAGCCACCGATCTCGCTGCCGAGATCGTTACGTCACAGCCGCGGATCTCAATCCCGGTCAAGGAGGAGGTCGAGTATGAATTCGACTAACAAAAGTTCGAGGAGTATCTGTCATCCTCGTTCGGATCCACCTCCCCCCGCAAGTCCAAGAAGTTCTCCTCCAGGAGAAAAGTCCGTTGGTATGAAGAAGTGCAAAATGCCAATGATCTCGCCCCAACTGGTGCCAAAGTCGCATCGGGTGAAGCTCCACCGACCTCCAACCAGGTCAAATCTGTTCCTACCAACGCCTCCGCTGTTGAGGTCATTGTGACTTTCTCAAAGAGAGCCCGCCAGAGACGACTTCAACACCTGGCGCGACAACTCGCAGAGGCGATGGAGGCCACTGATGGAATCCGCTATCACGTGGATCTGAAGAGCAGGAGAGGCAAACAGCCTCAACAACAAATGAATGACAGCTCCTCCAAGCCGCCAACGAATGAATGGATCCGTGTCAAACGGAATCGTTCAACGCTTGATGAACGCATTCGCAAGCGCCGCGCACTGTCAGCGCAAGCACGGGCTCAAGTCCAGGAAGCCCGCAGAAGACTGCAGAAGGAAGTGGCCAAAAAGCCGCCACCAACCCGCCAAGTCTGGAGGCCGAAGTCTGAAGCGGCGATTCAGGCTAAAGAGCAACCTTTGCAGCCTTCAGCAAAAGTTCAACCTCCGGCGAACCACTCTAAATCGCCGATAATTCCCATGGCTACTCCGGGAGATCACGCAGAATCATCCCGAAGAAAGAAGTCAGTTTTGGAGCGCCTCGGTCCACTTCCCGATGGACGATGCAAAGCTCCAATTCAAGAACGTTTGGGCCCGATAAAGAAGTCCCGAACGACTCAACATGCTGGGGGTCGCCGCCACCCTTAACATGACAAAGAGATCAGGGCAGCTAGGCGCACCAATTTACGTATTAAAGTCCAGGAGCCCGCTGAGAACTCACGCCCACAAAGGCATGTTTCGAGGCGCGTGACTTTTGAAATCCCAAAGAGGGCAGTTCGCCCACAGAAGGAAACATTGTCGTCTGAAGACGATAGCGTTATACCTAAGAAGTCGTGTCAACACACGATAGGTTACTCTGACCTTCAAGCAGACGAGTTGTACTATCGTGTTGGGGGTACGAGTAAAACCAGGAAAAGGAGTCCTCGAGAATTAGAAACTCAATGCCCCTATTCCAAACTCATTCGGGCAGTATTGTCTGAGTGCAACTGCACCAATACAATCCCCGAGAGAATTTATGTTTTCGAAAGGCTCAGTACCGAAACGCCAAAACCAAGGCCTAGGCGTTTCCGACGAAGGAGAGCGGTGGTTGAAGATGGGGAATTTCCGAGGGTCACCACTAATATGACCAGCAAAGGGATATCGACACAGGATAATCTCGAGTCGATTCTGAAAGCACCCCGGCGTATAACCCGTCTGCAGTCTGGAACCATTAAACGAGCAACTTATGGTAGGATTCGGACAAGATTACCTTCAGAAGGTGAAGAATCGGATGCCGGCTCCGCGGTTACATCAGATAATATGGTATCCAGCGAGGGACAACCCCGCGAGGCACTTATGATAAGTGCGGAACAAGTGGCCAAGATGCTTGAAGAAGCTATGGGCTTCAGGTTCGAAATGCAGCTGGCCATGCAGAATATGAGAGAAATGCATGACCAACAGATCCAAGCACTGACAAACCAGCAAGGCGAACCAAGTCGTCGTAACCAGGTTAATCAGGAAGATGAGGATACAAATGCGAATGAAGCTCATAATGCCAATAATCCTCCCGTCAATGCAGGGGGTGGTAACGAGAATGCTAGCGAAAACACAGGTGAAAGCTTGAAAATTAAAAACCTCGAGAGCAAAATCAATACATTGATTTCCGCTCAAGAGATGAAGAAGACGGGCATTCCTTGTCCATACCCAAGAGAATGGGAATCGATCCCATATCCGACGAAGTTTAATCTAATTAAATTCACGCCGTTTAATGGGATGGGTTCACCCACTCAGCATTTGACTTACTTCAAATCACACCTGGGGGTTATCTCTGGTAATGAGCCTCTGATGGTACGGTCCTTCGTTGGCACTCTTCGTGGAGCCGCCTTCGATTGGTATCGCCGCCTCAAGCCAGGAAGCGTGAATAGCTGGGACGACATGGAGACTAAAATCGGGTCGTTGCTTGACGAGAAACAAAAAGACGGGGAATTGGTTGATACCTTCGTTAAAAGGTTCCGGAACAAGGTGATGAACTGTCGGGACCCGATCACCGAGGAATTCATTCTCCAGACTTGCCACAACAACCTCGCGTTGGACGTGTTGGAAGCAATGAGGATAGCACCGTCCAAAACATGGAAGGATTTGAAGGTCCAAGGAGAGCAAGCCGATCGATTCCTCAGAAGGAAGAAGGTGGAAAGAGGCCAACAGGCGACGAATGCTCCACAGCAGAATTTCGTCCCACGAGGGAAAGGTAAGACACATGCTAATGCAGTTGATGCTAATCAAACTTTCCAATTGCAACTTCAGCAACAGCCGCAGCAACAAGCACCACAACAATCTCGGTCGCAATGGCAACAACGGCCTTAGAAGCAGAAATCTTCGGAGCCAAGATTTCCTAAGGTGTACTCCTTCAAAGATGACGAAGTTTCCGGCATCTTTAAGTACCTATTGGAGAATAACAAAATCCAGATGCCGTCGATCGTGGATCAAGAAGGGGCTAGCAAAGTGACAGATCCGAAGTATTGCGCATACCATAGAGCGGTCCATCACCCTACGAAGTCATGCTACCATCTCAAGGATAAAATCCAGGCGTTAATTGATGTAGGCGTCATAACCCCGAAGCTGTCCAAGAATGTTGGAGCAAATGCGGTTTCAATCAGCTTTGGATCGGTGCCCATAGCATGGTTTAAACCAGAGCGCATCACCAAAGTAGGAATGAAGATAGTGAACGACGACCCACATGGACAGCGCCAAAAAGGACTTGTGCCACACACAGCCCCAAACGGCGAAATCCTCTGGGTCCATCCTGATCTTATTGAAGACGATCAGTGGATGACTTCCTCGACCAGAAAGGGCAAAGGCAAGTCCTGCAATGCTACCTCCGCGATCTTCGAAGAGGATGGTAATGAAGCTCCTACCTTCCCGCTCTCCGAAGAAGAACAAGAAGTCTTCGCCACTAGAAGCGGAAATGAGTATCACTACAATTATCCACCACCTAGTGAGCACTGGGACCAGCCAGAACTCTCACGGAGCTGGGTGTGATTACGACTCCTAGACCTGTTGAAGAAGCTCGACGACAGCCGGTTGATAAACAGAAAGAAAAGAGGCCCCAGGAGGTTCAGAATCCGAAGCAGTCTCGTTTCAATCGCCCGATTGGAAGAGATAAACCAGAAAGCTCAAACACTCCGCACGTCTTCGATATTATGGCTCAACTAGCTAACATTCCAGCATGGATAACATTGTATGAGTGCTACAACTATCTAAAGAAACCAGGGAAGCCTTGCAAGAAGCCTTGGCCAATTCAGAAGTGTTCCTTACTCGGATCAAGCCGGCACTTGAAGATCCAGAACCGTCAATTTAACACTGCAATATAGCGGCTAAAAACCTTCCCTGCATTACCTTCACCAAAGAGGATATGCATACGAAGAATTCAAACCATGATCGACCCCTATATTTCATTGGGTACATTGGCTCCAGCAAAGTCAACCGAATCCAAGTGGATCCGGGTTCTGCTGTGAGTATTATGCCACTTCGCTTGATGCATAGCCTCGACATTCCGGTTAATAAGTTGGCGTCCACAGGCACTGTCATTTATGGATTCAATACTAGCGGGTCAAGACCCTTGGGTAAGATCCGGATAAAATGTCAAATGGGTGATTTGAAGACAGAAGTCACATCCTTGGATCCATAGTAATGTTATAGTCCCCTCCACTCTCCATCAGTGTTTGAAATATGTCGACACTGATAATAAGGTTAGGACGGTGGTCGCGGATAAGCAACCATTCAAAGGGTATGAGAATTATTTCACTGATTCTCTCCTTTATGGTAACGAATCTGATAATAAGCCGGATTTGATTACAATGGATGTTATGTTTTAAACGACATTGTACCCTTTGTAATCAACCTTGAGGATGAACAATCGTCAGAGGGCAGTTGTAACTGGCAACTTGCCAATAATGAAATAAATAACAATTTCGAGTACTCCCTGTCTCTTGATGATGTGATAAAAGAATTGTATGATAATCCTGATTTATATCTGCCGTTTCAATCGTCCTATATAGTAAAGGAACGCCTCCAGCATTCTTTCGGAACAACCCTGGTCATCCCGACCAAAATAGGAGGTGAAAAAGAAGTGATTTACGGTAAAGGAAAAAGCTCTCCATTACCAGATCATTTCTTAAAGGAAGATGAGAATGAAAACAAACCTGGTTTGCACTTATCTAAGTATAGTCCAGAAGCGCGCAAGCTCATGGAAAAACAGGGATATGATTTCACACTCGGAGAAGGTCTATACTTCGATCGAGGTCCTCGTATTCCAGCCAAAGCGGCATATGTACCAAAAGGGAAACCGGATGATTATTATAAATTCAGACGAGGGTTAGGGTATGAATCTTCTTCAAAAGATGAATGTTGCTGGTTAATCAATAACCAATCATCTGAGCAATACAAAGATGGGTACTCGTCAGATTCCTCGGAATGGGATTCCGATACAAGTCTGGGGGAAGCATTCAAAGCCCTAATGGAGAACATGGCTACAGCTGATCCGTCCACAATGGAGAACGATGATCAAATGCCAACATGGGAAGACCCGTGGGTTCATTACCTGAACATGCAGTATGGTGATAGGTTCGAACAGAGAGAACCCCCCACTGAAAATAAAATAGTCTAAATTAAAATGGGTGACGAGGCCAACCCAAAGCCTATATTCATCAGCGATGTTCTTCCCCCGAACGAGAAGGAGGAATTAATTGCTCTCATCAGAGAATATATTGACGTCTTCGCGCGGAACTATGAAGATATGTCAGGGCTCGACCCCAATGTGGTGATGCACCGCCTCGATATCAAGTCGGATGCCAAACCTGTCAAACAACAGCAAAGACGGTTTTGTCTGCAGATTATGGAAGCCATTGAGGCAGAGGTCAAGAAGTTGATCGAATCGGGATTTATCCGAGAGGAGCAACATCCAGACTGGGTAGCTAATATTGTTCCAGTCATGAAGAAGAATGGTAAAATCAGGATTTGCATCGACTTCAGGGACCTGAATACGGCATGTCCAGAAGACGACTTTCCTCTCCCAATCACAGATGTCATTATCGATAATACGTGCAGATTTGAGAGAATGTCTTTTATGGATGGTTTTTCAGGATATAACCAAATCAAGATGCACCCAGATGACGAAAAGCATACAGCGTTCAGAACGCCCCTTGGTGTCTTTTGCTACACGGTGATGCCTTTCGGTCTAAAGAATGCAGGCGCCACGTACCAGCGAGCAATGACTAAGATTTTCCAAGAACATCTCAGGAAAACAGTCGAATGCTACGTTGATGATTTGGTTGTAAAGAGCTGCAACAAAGAAGATCACATCAAGGACTTGAAGACGATGTTCGATCTCATGCGGAGTCATCAATTGAAGATGAACCCCACTAAATCCTTCCTTGGAATGACCAGTGGAAAATTCCTTGGATTCGTCGTTACCACTAAAGGTATACATATCGATCCTGATAAGGTGAAAGCGATACATGAACTGCAACCCCCTAGAAATCTAAGAGAGCTCAGAGGATTGCAAGGGCGTTTAGCTTACATCCGGCGGTTCATCTCAAATCTTTCTGGGAAGTGCCAACCATTCTCTAAACTAAATAAGAAAGGGGTGTCATTTATCTGGGATGACGCCTGCCAAAAGGCATTCGAAGATATCAAAACATATCTGACGAATCCTCCTGTTCTCGTTGCACCAAAATCAGGTAGACCGTTCTTGATTTATCTCAAGGCGATGAACCACTCGATAAGTGCCTTACTAGCACAAGATGATGATAATGGTCACGAACAGGCAGTCTATTACCTAAGTCGGACCTTGATAGGCGTCGAGTCTTAATATCCAATGATTGAGAAATAATTCCTTACATTGGTATTCGCAATGCAAAAGATGCGGCATTACCTGGTTGGACAGACGATTTACGTCATTTCTAACGTTAATCCAGTACGAGTATTTATGACGCAACCGGCCTCTATGAATTGGCGGTTAGCGAAAAGGGCCCTTCTCTTGTCCCAATATGATTTGCACTTTAAACAACAGAAGTCGATCAAAGGACAAGCAATTTGCTATCTTTTGGCGGCAAACCCGACCACAGATACGGCAGAAGTATATGATGACTTGCCGGATGAAACCCACGAGGTTAACACTACATCGTACCAACAAGTATGGCAATTATACTTTGATGGTGCTTCAAGGGCAGTTAATAGGGCAATCACCCCCGGATGTCCTAAAGTCTCCTCTGGAGTTGGAGTGGTCTTAATTTCCCCGGGGAAGCATGTGATGCCTCGGGCTTATTCACTGACTAGTCCGTGTTCCAATAACGTAGCCGAGTACAACGCGCTTCTCATTGGACTCAGTTTCGCCAAAGAGCTGGGGGTCGAATATCTCGAAGCTTTTGGGGATTCTCAATTGATAGTCAACTAAGTCCGTGGAGAGTATGAAGTCAGGAACCAAGACCTGATCCCGTACCACCAGGAGGCCATCAAAATGGCAGATTCTTTTGAAGAATTCTTTATTGAATACATCCCTCGTCTCCAGAACGCTTATGCGAATGCACTGGCAGCACTAGCGGTATCACTTGCGCAGCCTCCCGAAACTGAACTATTAGTCACATTAAGGACGCATCAACTCTGCATACCCATATACAATATGGATATTGAAGAGGAAGATGATAGAAACATAAGCGCCAAGGAGGTGAATTCAACTCAAATTGAGTCTGAGTCCCGAGATTGGCGTTTTCCCATCAACCACATCCTGGCCATTCGAGACTTGGGGTATGGACATTGTCGGTCCAATTTTTCCCCCTTCAGTCAAAGGTGATCGGTTCATCCTCGCGATCACAGATTATTTCTCAAAGTGGGCTGAAGCGATTCCGCTCAGAGAAGTGAAGACGAACAACGTCGTCAATTTCATCAAGCATCATGTCATATACCGACACGGCGTGCCAAGACGGATCATTCATGACAACGGTCCACAGTTCATAAGCAACGCTTTTGTCAGGTTTTGTGACAAGTTCAAAATTCAAGATGTTTCGTCAACAGCTTATTATCCCGTTGCGAATGGATTAGCTGAGGCGTTTAACAAGACGATCATTAAGATCCTGTCAAAGCTCGTGAAGACCAATAAACGAGACTGGGACGATAAACTCGGTGAAGCACTCTGGGCTTATCGTACCACCATACGCACACCTACAGGAGCTACCCCATATTCGTTGGTATACGGATGTGAAGCTGTGCTACCATTGGAGATCCAAATTCCATCCCTTCGGATCGCCCTCGCGACTGAGATGACGACAGAAGAACAACATCAAAAACGTCTCGAAGAACTCGAGAGGTTGGATGAAAAGCGCTTGGAAGCTCAACAACACATTGAGTTTTATCAAGCCAGAATATCTAGGTCTTTTAACAAAAGAGTCCGACAGAGAAGCTTCAAGGAAGGAGATTTGGTCCTCGCTGCTCGCCGACCAATAATCCTCAACTCCAAGAAGAAAGGTAAATTTGAACCCAAATGGGAAGGACCGTTTGTGATAGACACAGTCTACTCAAACGGCGCATATCGCCTGATTACTCAAGAGGGCGCCAGGCAATTAATGCCAATAAATGGGAAGTTCCTGAAAAAGTACTATCCCTAGTACATTCAGGATAACCCATTTACCGGGAAGTTCCTTGAAGAATATTACATTTAATATTCTAGAGGATAACCCAAAATCATTTTCACCATCAAAATCCCTCACTGATCAATTTTAATTGACAGTGAGTCCACCAAAAGTGTCTTTCTGGCCCTCTTGACTCTTTCCATGAACAAGAGGTCCACTTTCAGTTCAGAGTCCCCTTTCGATAAACGAAAAAACTCCTTTCTTTTTCTCTTTGGTTAAGCCTTCTCATGGTTATAACCGAAGTTGAAATTTCACTTTGATAAACGAAAAACTCATCTTCAGATTAGATAACCAATCCTATAAAAGGTAAGTTTATCTAGATTTTCCAGATTCTCGGAGTGGAGATCCCACTTCTAGTTTTTTTTACGCTGGAAATAGAATATAAAATTCTTCCTTTCCAGAATCAAGGAATAGAATATAAAATTCTTCCTTCCTTGTATTCGGGTTCGCATTCACCCTGAAAGAAGACCGAGAAATAGAATATAAAATTCTTCCTTTCCCGCACCAACCTTTTCCAAGAATTTGTCAATTTAGGATTCATCCTAGGAAGTTTATCCCGAATCCTAAGCAGGGATAAGTCTGCGCCTAACACGCGCTGCCGGTTTAGTCTTTCTCCGTAGAAAAAGACACCAGAGTTCAATTCTGGGGTATTCTATCCTGAAACCCGGTTAGTTCTTAACCGTTAAAAAAAACACCCGCTCACATATTCAACATTGTGGTAGGTTGTTATTAATAACACCAAAATCCATGCCTTACACGCATGGGGAATTTCATCCTGAATCCTAAGAAAGGATATGCCGACGCCAAACACGCGTCGCCGGTTTAGTCTTTTTTCGTAGAAAAAGATACCAGAGTTCGATTCTGGGGTATTTTATCCCGAAGTCTAAGTAGGGATAAGTCAGCGTCTAATACACGTTGCTGGGTAGCCGTAGTCGGTAAAGGCTTATCAAACCCGTTGAAGGCTGGGGGTTGCCCAAAAATCCTAAAGTCAACACCTAACACGTGTCGCCGGGTAGCCTATTCCCGTAACAAGGGCGAAGTCTACATATTCGAAGTCATAGCATAAAGTCTTAAAGAATTCACTCTCTTAGCACAACGTTACATGCAGAACGGATTTAGACAATCCGCATGCTAGCCCGACTCAAACGGTAGTCGGTAAAGGCTTATCAAACCCGTTGAAGGCTGAGGGTTTGCCAAGAATCCTATGAGTATTATGGTCAATCATTTCAAACAGAATGAGGAATCATAATAAAAATAAAGATAAAAATTAGTTCCACTAAGAGAATCAAAAGTCAAAGTATTCAGCAAATGAAATCATACATCAAGCCCATGGCTAAAAATCTGCTGACTAAACTTAGACAGCTTCTCATCATAAGCTTGCCTAAGCTCATCCTACAATTTAGCTCTGATGGACTCTTCAGTGGTGGCTAAAGTCTTCACAGCAATCTCCTCCGTCTCAACCAGCTTCTGCTTCAGGGATTTCAACTCATCAGATAAAGCAGTGTGGGCTTGCTGATCCTGTACCTTCGTCATCTGAAGAATACTCAAAGTCTCCTCTTCTTCACGGAGTTCTCTTATGAGCTGGTCTATCTTGGTCTCACAAGAGGTAATAGAAAAATCAAGCTTGTCGAGTGAAGATGATCTAATAGCAAGGTTGGCCTCAACTCGGTCTACCCGATCCCGCTGCACCTGAATCTCGAGCTCAGCAAAAATCCAAGTATCACGCCATGTCTATAAGCGAGCATCCAAATGGGCAGCAATGAATGAAGAAGCACCTGCATCCCGGAGCTCACGGAACATCTGAAGCTCGTTCTCTAGACAATCAAGGTCATCAACTATAGCCTTCGCCAGATCCGGGTATCCTGCATCCCTTATTGAATTTATTCTAGAATCAAGAAAATGTTTAAATTGGTGAAGGAAAAGTCCGCCGTGGAAGAGTTTGCCAATCATAGCATTCACGAAGGAGAAGAAGGAGCAGACTTCTATGCAGATGATGATCTTCTCAGGGTCATTGTCTGATAACAACTCCTTCACAAGGACATGAAGCCGAGAAGAAAGCCCTACACAAAAAGGAGAAATCTGTCAAAAGCCTTAATAAGGAAATAAATGACATTTCTCAGTTGCTTAATTTATACCTCCTTCCCCTTGAGTCACTGGGGGTAGTGGAGGTGTAACGGCTGTGGATGTATCAGCTGGTGTAGTTGGTCTCACAGCCGGCTCAACAGGACCAGTCTCGACAAAAGCTCTTGTTAAACACAAAACGGAATTCTCAAATGCATCACATTATAGCTGCATTAGTCAAAAATTGGCTAGTTCTATAATTAACTTGAGAAGAGGCACATACCTTCAGAAGGACCATCCTTAGGATTCTTAGGGAGTGTAGACTCAGGAAACATATCTTCAGGCATCTGGTCATCAATCTGAGGAGAGCCATACATGAAGTGGAGCATAGGAGTGTCCACAAGCAAACCTTCCTCGTCAAAATCATCAGTCGAGAAATCTGACACAAGAGAATATAAGTGCGAAAGAAGAATAAAGAGACTACGACCAATAGAAATGAGTTACCTCTTATGGGTGTGTTAGCCTCTCTATTCCCAAGATCCACGTTTGCCTCCTGTAATTTATCTAAAAGAGCAAGAAGCATAGAGACAATTAGGAAATGCACGAATTCTGAATCGTTCAACTCCTTTGTGTACCATCTAAAGGGTACATTGTCAATGGTAGATGTACCTGGATTTGCTAAATCGGGTCCTACATTGATAGTCTCCCTAACGTTGGCAGCTTCTGCAGGCTTTTCTACCTGGTATGGTGAGTCAGGCTCACCAGAAAATACACAATCATGAGGAGCAGGATCAGGACTGATCTCGCTATCCCCACGCTCTCCTATATAGAGATGGAAAAGCATGAGTCGAAGTTCTGAATGATCAAGAGGATGATCTATAGGGTAGATGTTACCTCTGTCGCTAGCGGGATCATCATCAGACAAATCCATCTCAGATGCTCGCGAATCTGCATGCGGCTTGTGGGCTAATCTCTTCCGCCTAGCAGCGGGGACAACAATCGAAGGTCTCGCTTGGGAAAAAGGACGGAATTCTTCATCCTTGTCAGCTGCGGTCCCTGAGACATCAAACAACTATCAAGATTAATAATTTTGGAAGACAGAAGGAAAGAATAAGTAGCTAACCTCGCTTGAAACAGTCCTCGTAATCTTCAAGATCTCCGCCTAAAGCCTCATCAGCAGAATGGAAGATCTTCTTTCCCTCTTCGTCAATCCAACGAGTCTTGCTCTGTGTCCTCTGTGACCGAGCATGTTCCCGAATCACACGAGAATCAGCCTGAGAAGCTTCCTCGGCCACTAGATCTGCAATCGGCTTCACGGGGACAGTTTTATTAGCTGCTAACAACCACCTGCAGCTTAAGAAGGTGAGATTCAACTGCCGCTCAGCACTCGGGAGACTGAACTTAGCACCAGTATAGCCCGTCACGGTCCACAGCCATGCCCGGAGACCGTCCACCAAACCACCATGAGTCCGAAGCTGCTGACGTGGATTCCCGATATAAAGCTGATCATAACCAAACTGGTGGGCGAATCGGCAGGGTATATATGGCTCTATAAAATACTGATTCCTCACCCGGAAGGTCAGATAACCTGGCCTAATGTTCACTAGCCAATTAAAGCAGCCGATATCTAAATGAGTTCGATACTCCCTCGGCTTCTCCTCATCAATCAAACACACGCCATATCGGCTGAAGAACTGCGGGAAGCAAGTGGAAAATGCCCAACATTTATGGACCTGTAGCTACTTTCTGATGTCAAGGAATCCTCACCCCTCCCACCTGCCATTCTCAAACAACTGTAGTAGGGGAACAGAGCGGTCTACGGTGCTAGGTACCGACATCATATCAGGACGATGAAGGACGAACCAAGCCATCAAATAAGTGTATGGGAGCTCCACCTTAGAAAGAGGAATCTTAGCTGACGGTGCATCTTCTTTCTGTGTGAAAGTACTAGAAATCTATCGAAGCCCTCGATGAATGTTAGCCACCATCACCGGAAGAAGCGAAAGTTCCTTTTTGTAGGCAAGTTGAACCGCTGGGTAGAGCACTTCCAATGGCAAAATGTCACCAGACTGATACAGGACCATGCATTTCTTTAACCAGATAGCGAGGTAACCAGCAAGAAGGGTCATTGACCGAATCGAGGCGGTCGCATGCCATAAGAATGATTTAAATTTGGTCCCTGCAGGAAAGCCACTCTCGGGACTGCTAATGGTATAGGAATGAGTGTCAATCTTCTTCAACAGACCATTGACCTCTGAAGGAGTAAGCGTTGCCAGCTCATAAATAGCCTAGCCAGAATTGCTCTCTAAATTCCTGAACAGATAACACGCAAACTGTTTCAGGCTCACATGTGACTTAGTCCTCTTCGCTAAAGGCTCAGACTGCGCCAAAGCAATATGGTAGTAACATGTAAGATCCCATAAAGTCTCATAGCGGTCGGGCATGCGGTCCTTCAACTGACTCAACTCATGGTTGGAGGGAAAATACTCCTGATATAGCATCTGACCCATAGGCAAACCAGAAATCCTGTGCATCTCATGGAGAGCCAAGCCCAACTCCCCGTGCCTGGTCAGAAAAGTGTTCGAATCCGGGTTATAGAGCTCGTACAATGCAAAGAAATGCTTAGCGCTGACGGGTAAACCATACATGGTAGAACGAACAGCTGCTTATAGATCACAAGCGTGCAACTCCTCGCTCCATTGGCTTAAGACGTACTTCATCATACGAGCCCACCAAAGCTTGTCTAAAGAATTGACCCAGCTGTAGAATCTATAGCGCGCCGCAGGCATCTCCCGTCCTAAGTTAGCGAGGTGATTCTTCAAAGTGGAAGCAGAAGCAAGAAATTCGTTACTTGGCGGTGCATCCAGCCCCAATACTCTAGTACGCAATCCGACGATATGACTCCTGCTCGAACCAGGAGCTGCCTGATGAGTGATATAGCCACAATGAACACTCTCATTCTCCTCCGTCAAGCGCCACGACATTTCCCGTGTCACAGCCTGACGCCTGAGCTCAGTCAACGAGCGGTGTCGAGGAATCTTCGGCAAATATAGGAAACCACCGCTATTTTTATGAAGCCACTGCTCGGCGTCAATAAACACTGCATCAGGATTTCTGACAGAGTCGCCAAATAAAAAGTCAGTCTTCCTGAGAGACTGAATAGAGCTGGCATCCTTCACGAAAGGCGCATCTGTAATCAACTGTCGAAGAGCTCGATGTCCACCTTCCTTCACCACTTGGGCAACCTCTGTCGACGTGCCCGGAACAAACTGAAGAGTAAGCGGAATAGGTGAAAAATCATCGAAGGTTGAATAATACTCGTCACGACGTCCGTCCACTGCATGAGATGAGAACGCTCTAGAGGGATATTCCACTGAAAACAAGCAATTAAGTATTTGTTAGTCTTAGTTATAAAAGGAAGTTGAACTCATCCTACGAACGGGTAAGATAGAGTTACTGCCTTATAAAGGGTGAGACGATTTGGCCACATTATGTGCTTATAAGGTAGGATATATCAAAAACATATCCCTGCCTTATAAGGCACAATGCAGCGTCAAAACGCCCCCTTTATTTATTTTGAGATATGGTTTTGACCAAGCAAAACCCATCTTTAAAGCGTCGATCCTCACCAAGGAGAATCAATGCTCTTCCCGATTGTCTCACCAAGGAGAACAAAATGGGGATAAAGGACTAATCTACAAATCTACAAATACGCCAAAAAGAGCTCACCAGCATACGAGGGAAGCACGCCATCAGCCGACGCAGTAGGGGAGCGACCTCTCGGGACATGCGACATGATGATCTGCAAAGTAAATCAGGGGGTCAGATACAATTTTTTTTAGGGTGACAAACTCTAACCCTAAAATTTTATCCCCTCTTTTTTTATAGTTAAACCCCTCAGATCTCCAAATTCTACCCCCTGAAAGATGAGCTCGAGGCGTCAAATCACAAACCTTAACCCTCATATGCAATCCCACAAATTCATGTACTAAATTAAACATGAAATATGCCAAAATTATGGAGGATTTACCTGAGGAAAAGCTCGAGGATCCAACAAAAAATTAGATCTTGAAAGAGGCTCGAACCACGTGCTCGAGGGGCCTGAGAGAAACTTTAAATATGGAAATTTTGAGGGTTTTTTCAGTCTAAGATCAAGAGGAAGGGTAGATCTAAGACAAATATGAAGGTTTGGAGGAGAAAAGATGCACGAGGGAAGCACGAGGAAAGAGAAAAATCCAAAATATGGAGAAAGGGGGGCCGGCCCTAGAGAGGAGAAAAAGGGAGGCTTTTTATAGTTGAACCAGCCTTGAACCAGACCAGACCAGGCTGAACCAGACCAGACCAGTCTAAATTAGTTCAAAAGAGGCTGAACCAGGCTGAACCAGACCAAACCAGGCTGAACCAGGCTGAACCAGGCTGAACCAGTTCTGAACCAGTTTGAACCAATTCTGAACCAGTTTGAACCGGATTTGAACTAAAATTCAAATTGGAGCTGAACCGAGTGTCGAAACGACTTCAAAACGACCAACGGTCCAGTCCCTTATTTATTCACTCCTCTCCCAGATATTCGGAAGGGTCGGAAGATTTTTGGAGCCTAATTATTGCCTTTTTTGGATCATTATTAGGCCGGTTCAGCTCATTCTCAATACTCCAATAAGGTATACGAGTATAAACTATTCCCTATTTTTGTTGAGAAGTTTCTGGGGAATATATTTCTAAAAATATTCTTAAGGATAACTCAACAAACACTCCGACAGACATATGAGTATAAACTGTGTCAAACGCCAAACAACGTGTTACCAACAATCGATGGTTAGTTCTATGTTGAAACAACAAACACGGGCTAAAGATCAGAAAATCAGGAATTGACTTCAAGTTCAAAATTCCGACAATGGTCAGACAATAAATGCAGCACCGGAACCCTTGCGGACATTCGACAAAGCACCGAATAGCCTGAAGGATTGAAGGAATCAAGAATAGAAGCCATTCAAAAGTCCCGTCATACCGATTGAAGGTTGGGGCAATCATATCCAAAGCATTCCAGACTCTTCTATAAAAAAAACGAGGTTGAAATACTTTGGAGGGGGTATTTGTAGGCGTATAAAACTGCTTATAGGTCCCTTAACACAGCTCGGCACGGTGATTCGACAAACCAACGAACCATCGGGCGATGTATCCTAGCGTGATCGTTAGATCGCAACATCGAAGCTAAGTGAGATGCGACGAAGCAGATTAACGAGGCGACGAGTTTAAACACCGAAGCGGATTTACTGCCAAATCAGGATCCGGACTGCTAAATCAGAGTCCAGATCAACAAACCAGAGTTCGGATAAACCGCGAAACTGAAAAACGACAAAATGGCAAACACCTGGAGGACTCGGCCAAAACCGAGCCACTCGGGTGGCTCGGCCAAAGCCAAGCCACCTAGGTGGCTCGGGCCAAGCCGAGCCACCTAGGAGTGGCTCCCGGCCTCTAGGTGGCTCGGTAGCCGAGCCACCTCTAGGTGGCCGGCCGAGCCACCTAGGTGGCGCCAAGCCTAAATCTGGGCCCAGATCTGAGCCCAGATCTGGTTCTAAATGCCTATAAATAGAGGATGAATGGCTCATTGTTTGAGGTTGGAACTTTTTAAGGCGAAACTCTACTGGATTGAGAGCTCAACTTTAGAGTTTTGAAGCTTCGAAGACTTGGACATCTTCAGATCTGATTCTTGGCGAGCATCTACGTCAAACAAGGTAGTAGTTCGAGAGAGAGAGATCAGATCTGAGATCTACACGATAATCCTCCGGATCAAAACTTGGTTTTTGATCCCGAGAAGAGTATCGATTTTGCTTGGTCAATTTCGATTACTAAAGGCTATTATTTCCTTAGTGAAATAGTACCCCCGGCTGTTATTTCATTCGTGAAATAACACCCGTCATACCATGTAGATCCGACCGGATCAAGATCGCGCGGTGGTCCACGGATTAACCCCGGCGTAGGCGAAGAACCCACACAAGCAAGAGACCGCAAAACAGGATCTTGCGATTTGTTTGAAAGAAGGAAAGTTGTAATTTTTATTTTTTTCTGTGATTTTGTTGTAACCGGATCTTATAAAAAGACCGGATCTTTTATAATTGAAAAACTATTACTTGAGAAAGCAATGACATCAATGAAAGCAACTTTCACCGCGAACACCCCCTCTTCTAAGCTTATGACAGATGCTCAGAAAGCATGGCATGCAGAAGAGGAAGATTAAGAGCCCACTGCTATGGGACTTTCGCCTCAGCCTGGTCTCCCTACTGTTGGTCCCGCTTTAAGAAGCCCTGTTTCTTCTGCTCGTTCATTGAATGAAGAAGAGGGTGGAGATGAATCATTTGCAGGGGGTGCAGGATTTGCACCTGAAGACACGCCTCATGATACTGCCTCCACTACCCCTCATGTTGAAGAAGATATACCTCCTGTCCAAGAACCTGTCGTGACTGCCCAGCAAGATTCAGTAGCCGACAAGTCTCCCTCTGCTTCTGTGTTACTACCCCCTGTAGGAGGTACACAGCCAAGCTCTACGACTGGAGTCATATCAAAACCTACTATCACCGAGGATCCACCAGCATTTCCTCCCGTAGATGAGGATGAGCCTATGGACCATAGCGATGGTGAGAATGGTACGGATGATGATGGTGACCAAAGTGAGAGTAACCAGAACAATGACAACTTGGGTGATGATAGCGATGACCCTGGCGAGTGGGATACTCCACCGTTACAGTCTTCAGACAAGGCATCAGCCTACATTCCCTTGCCTCTCACTGGTAAGTGTCGTTCGCTCTGACTCGCGACTAATCTTTATTCTATATTTAAACAATTTTCTCATACAGATCCCATGATACATGAGGCAAGCACTGTCACCCCTCCTTCGACGCAACAGCTCCTACCACTATCAACTCAAGTGTCAGAGTCACCTGGCTTGGAAATCTCAACGACAGCTCTCCCACCGACTGCTTTATTGACAATTTCTTTAGCCCCTACAGAAGTTGTAGACGTGCCAAGGTCATCTAAAATAGGGGAACTGATGGCTCTGCAATCGAGTCCATCTCAACTGGATATCGACGTTCCCTCTCAAGCTACTATGCCAAAATCTCCTGCTGGTCTCTTGCTTGGCTCTGTATCTTCAGAAGTTTCTTTACCGTCTCCCATCACTACTTCGAGTCCTACGGATGTGCTAGATTTTCTCAAGATTTCTCTTGACTATTTAGAAGGTCTAGCCAGGAAAGTAATTGAGGTTGTGTTGGCTGGCCGAGACACTTTTGAAACCTTCAAGCCTATGCTCATCAATAGTTTGAACAATCTCAAGTTCGTGGGGGATGTACCGGTAGTTGAGCGTTGCTCAGAAGCCATTCGACGCTTAGAGGCACAATTGAGGTTCTTAGAGGCCCTAGGTCGTGCTGACATCAAAGCACAGATCGCGTCGATGTTCAAGGACATCCGGGCTGAAGAGATTAAAAAGTATGAAGTAGCTCGATGTCATATAGCTGAGAAAAAAGTTCAGGTGGAACATCTGTAGAAGTTGCACGCTCAGAAACAAACTGAACTAGCGCTCTCCAATACTTCTTTAGAGAATTTACGAGAGAAGATCATAGCCGCTGAAGTAGAGTTGGCTAGGTTGAAGTTGGCTAGGTTGAAGGCTCAATTCAAGCAAGAAGAAGCTATTGTCACTAAGCTCAACGTCAAAAGTGCAACTTCTCTAGTAAATTACTGCACGGAAGCTAGCGCTCTTGAAGAGGCTGAAAAGGAGATTGCTGCCACATTGTCTAGCGAGGATGAGCTTCAAAAACGGGATGAGATGCTAGTGTGAACTGATCATGAAGAGAAACTTTCTGACATTAAGTCTCAGCTTGCTTCATTCAGTCTGATGAATTGATGAGCCTATTTTTGTATCGCTCTTTTGGTAGGAACAACATTTATCTTCTTGTTGCTTTGTTTTCCTTTGAATAACCGTAGCGATGTTTTGGTTTTTCGTCGTTTCTTTTGCATATCATTTTCTGACATGGAACAATGAAATTCCGCTTTGGACAGATTGTTTATATGCTTTTGTCTTAAGCATTAGAAGAAATTTGTAAATCTTCATAATGCCGTGTTACATGGTGAGTTTGAGGACTTATCGCTCTATTGATGAGAGTCGATAAGTTAGAAATGTTGTGATCGGAGCAACTTTGAGGACCTATCGCTCTATTGACAAGAGCCGATAAGTTAGAAGTGTTGCGATCGGAGTAACATTGAGGACCTATTGCTCTATTGACGAGAGTCGATAAGTTAGAAGTGTTGTGATCAGAGCAACTTTGAGGACCTATCGCTCTATTGACGAGAGTCTATAAGTTAGAAGTGTTGCGATCAGAGCAACTTTGAGGACCTATCACTCTATTGACGAGAGTCTATAAGTTAGAAGTGTTGCGATCGGAGTAACTTTGAGGACCTATCGCTCTATTGACGAGAGTCGATAAGTTAGAAGTGTTGCGATCGGAACAACCTTGAGGACCTATCGCTCTATTGCCAAGAGTCGATAAGTTAGAAGTGTTGCGATTGGAACAACCTTAAGGACCTATCGCTCTATTGACGAGAGTCGATAAGTTAGAAGTGTTATGATTGAAGCAACTTTGAGGACCTATCGCTCTATTGATAAGAGTCGATAAGTTAGAAGTGTTGCGATCTGAGCAACTTTGAGGACCTATCGCTCTATTGACAAGAGTCGATAAGTTAGAAGTGTTGCGATCGGAGCAACTTTGAGGACCTATCGCTCTATTGATGAGAGTCGATAAGTTAGAAGTGTTGCGATCGGAACAACCTTGATGATCTATCGCTCTATTGACGAGAGTCGATAAGTTAGAAGTGTTGCGATCGGAGCAACTTTGAGGACCTATAGCTCTATTGACAAGAGTCGATAAGTTAGAAGTGTTGCGATCTGAGCAACTTTGAGGACCTATCGCTCTATTGACAAGAGTCGATAAGTTAGAAGTGTTGCGATCGGAGCAACTTTGAGGACCTATCGCTCTATTGACGATAGTCGATAAGTTAGAAGTGTTGCGATCGGAACAACCTTGAGGACCTATCGCTCTATTGATGAGAGTCGATAAGTTAGAAGTGTTGCGATCGGAGCAACTTTGAGGACCTATCGCTCTATTGATGAGAGTCGATAAGTTAGAAGTGTTATGATTGGAACAACCTTGAGGACCTATCGTTCTATTGACGAGAGTCGATAAGTTAGAAGTGTTGTGATCGGAGCAACTTTGAGGACCTATCGCTCTATTGACGAGAGTCGATAAGTTAGAAGTGTTGCGATCGGAGCAACTTTGAGGACCTATCGCTCTATTGATGAGAGTCGATAAGTTAGAAGTGTTGAGCAACCTTTAGGACATATCGCTCTATTGATGAGAGTCGATAAGTTAGAAGTGTTGCGATCGGAGCAACTTTGAGGACCTATCGCTCTATTGATGAGAGTCGATAAGTTAGAAGTGTTGCGATCGGAGAAACTTTGAGGACCTATCGCTCTATTGACAAGAGTCGATAAGTTAGAAGTGTTGCGATCAGAGAAACTTTGAGGACCTATCGCCCTATTGACAAGAGTCGATAAGTTAGAAGTGTTGTGATCGGAACAACCTTGAGGACCTATCACTCTATTGACGAGAGTCGATAAGTTGGAAGTGTTGCGATTGGAGCAACTTTGAGGACCTATCGCTCTATTGACAAGAGTCGATAAGTTAAACGTGTTGCGATCGGAGCAACTTTGAGGACCTATCGCTCTATTGACGAGAGTCGATAAGTTAGAAGTGTTGCGATCGGAGCAACCTTGAGAACCTATCGCTCTATTGATGAGAGTCGATAAGTTAGAAGTGTTGCGATCGGAGCAACTTTGAGGACCTATCGCTCTATTGACAAGAGTCGATAAGTTAGAAGTGTTGCGATCGGAACAACCTTGAGGACCTATCGCTCTATTGACGAGAGTCGATAAGTTGGTTTCGACGACAAAATTGTCATTGTGTGACGAAATTCAAACTGCAGCTGTATAGATTCAGAGGAACAGAACCACCCCCTGCGTTTGGGGTTTTTGAACTCGGCTGCGTATGTCTGAGACTGCGTTGTGTATTTGAACGCGTCTCTAGATCATTGCGTCTGGCTTCCTCTATATATTTTTCAAACGCAGTGTCTCGTCCTGCGTCTCATCAGAAGTCTAAACGACTATAATGATGACGAAGAGATCACCTTTGGGCGGGAGTCTTGAGACTCTATACTACCTACAGTGAATATATATAAATAGCCTTGATTGGTCTTGTCAAGAGCCTTAAACGCTTAGGCTTCCTTCTTGAAATCAGAAACGAGTTTCTTCTCGTTAATTCTAAAAATTTCTTGGTTATTTCACTTCGTCCCCCAGCCATGGCCTCCAAGAAACCTTGCTTGAGCAGAGACGAAAAGGCGACGCACCCCATACCGTCGTCGGAGGACGCTTTCGGGTCTGCCGCTGGACCGGCGTCGACGCCTCCCTCACCGATGCCTGTACATCAAGGTAAGCCACGCTTTCCCTTCTGTTTAGCATTCTTTTCTCCTCAGTTTTCTTTAAATCCTTTAGATGGATTCTGGTTGATGATGACGAATACGATTCATCTCTTCAATCTTTGATGTAGAAAGCAATTTCTACGTCTTTTGACGAGAATTGTTCGTCTCCTTAATTTCGAACATTGAAAGAAATTCCGGTGTTTATTGACGAAACGAAGGGTCAGATGAAATAAGGAGTCGATTCCTTAATCTTGAGCACAGGAAGAAGTTTCTGCGTTTCATTGATGACATGAAGGGTCAATCCCTTAATCTTGAGCCCAGGAAGAAGCTTCTGCGTTCATTGACAAAATGAAGGGTCAATCCCTTCATTTCGCAATTTTAATTCACTGCGTTCACAGTGACTCAATGCGGGTATAGATCCCTTGCGTTCAAGTTGATCTTGACGCATGTCTATGCCACTGCGTTTGAATTCTTTTATGTTGCTGACTTTACTTTTATTTGTTTTGTTGCAAGGTGGGGCTTCTGCTTCTGAGCCCCTCATATCCCATGATTCGGGCGATGTCCCATTCATTCCACTAATCTCCACGATCCTCCCACACGAGGGCTTCGAGCGGGTGACTGATGAGGCTTCTTATCTGTCGCCCAATTGCACTCTTTTCCTCCTTAGGCGCTTAGAGAATCAGGTGAAGCAAGCCTTCTCCATCGTGATGCATGGGTGGGGCTCCTTCCTTGAGTTTCAAGCTTCTATCGAGGAAGGGTTGAATGCTATTGCAGAAGTCAACCCCCTCTACACTCGACGTTTTGTGGAGAAGATCTACCGCTACTCAGGGGCTGCTCGTTATTTAGAGGAGCTGCAGCAGACAGACCTAAGGCCGAAGATCCAATGGGACATCAGTAATGCTAGGCTGAAAGAGAAAGTTGCTGCCAGGGCCCGAGCTTTTGATATTTCGGAGAGGAAGGCTTGCATCTGGAGTTTGCAGAAGCAACGTTACCAAGCCAGAGCCAGACTCAATGCAGGGGATCTAACCCAGGAAGAATTCAACCTTGGGGATGTCACCCTTGAGGCGAGGGTCCAAGCTGAAAAGGAATCCATCCAAGTGCTGCAATAAGAGGCTTTTGCTACTGCCGTGGCTTCTGATGTCCAGCTTCGCAAGAGAGTTGAAGAAGAAGTGCTGGCGAAGCACGAAAAAGCTATATCTAACACAGAGGCTCATCTTTTAAGCTTCTCTTTACGTTAAGCCCCAGCAACTGTTACTTTTGTTTTGATTTTGAAATAACTTTACATTATTTCTCCAAACAGTTATTATCTGCATGCAATGAACTGCTACTGTTTGTCTCTTTGTTGCACTTCCTGTGTTTTCTGAAATGCCGTGGTTTCTGTGTGGTGTTGGAGTTTCTGAAAATCGCTCGTTTGTGTTTGAAAGACTTGAACACAGGCCTATCAGTCAAGGACGCATAGTTTTGTCCTTGCGTCTAAACAGGCTTGAACGCGACCTCGAGACTTAGACTGCAGTTATAGAATTTTCGTTGACGCATTCTAATTTGTTGGGGGTTCTCTGAAAACTTCTTTGCTATGGTTGAAACTCTATGCTTGAATGAATTGGACGTAAGTCTGTTCCCTTTATAGAAACCAAAGGCGTAGTGTCATGCCTTGCGTCGAAGGACTTGAAACGCAGTTATAGAACTTGTGTCCAAAGAGGCTAGACGCTTCTTCTTCCAACTTTGAGAGTGCATTCTAAGTTGTTAAGACATTTCCACTGAATCAAGTCAATCTGACGACTTTCTGGCAGATTTTGAGAAATTTTCTTTATTATAACAGTGAGGTGTAATGTTAACTTGACGACGTATACATTAAGAGAAACAAATTATTACTCCTCCTAGTAGGCAACCCCCTAGCTTGGATTACTTGGGGGGGACGTTTGATGAAAAGAGACCTTGTAATCTATAGGTAATATTTCTTAAGAAATTTCCCATTAACTGGCATCATGAGTCTGTCGCCTTTTTTATCGATGAGACGGTAGGTTCCATTGGAGTAGACTGTCTCTATCACGAAAGGTCCTTCACATTTGGGGTTGAACTTCCCTTTGGTTTTGTGGGTCATCACCATAAGTCGTCGATTAGCCAAAACCAAATCGCCTTTCTTGAAAATCCGTTCTTTGACCTTTTTGTTATAGGCTTTAGAAATACGGGCTTGATATAGCTCAATCTGTTGTTGAGCTGGAAGTCGCTTGTCGTCTAAAGCTTTAAGTTCTTGCAGACGTCGTTGATGTTTCTCTTCTTCCGTTAGTCCAGTTGTAATTGTGACTCTTAGGGAAGGGATTTGAATCTCAAGTGGCAGTACAGCTTCGCAGCCGTATACTAAAGAGAACGGTGTAGCTCTCGTAGGGGTCCTCACTGTTGTGCGGTAGGCCCATAAACATTCTCCAAGTTTTTCGTCCCAATCACGCCAGCTCTTAGAAACGAACTTTTTGAGAAGTTTCACAATGGTTTTGTTAAAAGCTTCTGCAAGACCATTTGCTGGCGGATAATACGCCGTGGATGCGACACTCTGGATTCTAAACTTATCACAAAATCTCTAAAATCCAAAGCTAACAAATTGTATCCCGTTGTCATGAACTATTCGCCTCGGGACTCCAAAGCGGTAGATGACGTGATGTTTGATGAACTTAATTACATTTGACGTCTTTACTTCTTTCAACGGGATTGCCTCCGCCCATTTGGAGAAATAATCGGTGACGGCCAGAATGAATCGGTGCCCTTTGGAAGTCGGAGGAGAGATTGGTCCTATGACATCCATGCCCCACATTTTAAATGGCCAAGATGTAGATGTAGGATGCAAATTACCTGGCGCTTGATGGATAAAGTCCCCATAAATCTGACATGCGTGACAGCGTTTAGCATAGTCGACTGTGTCTGAGAACATTTTTGGCCAGTAATATCCAATTCGTCGGATGCGATCCCCCAATTAGCTCCGGGTTGATAAGCTCCGCACATTCCGTCGCGAGCTTCCTTGAGGGCCTCTTTTGCTTCCTTCCGAGAGAGGCATCGAAGCAAAACTCCATCATATGATTTACAATACAGGATTTGAGAAACTGCATCGTAATAGAATCGGAGGGCCTTTCGTTTGATAGAGGCCGCTTCCTTAGGGTCATCGGGCGGGATTCCGTATAGGACGTAGTCAATATATGGAAATCTCCAATCCCTAGATTCGAACTCCATAGATGTTGTACAGACTTCTCCTGTCGTTGTCTTGTCCACGCTTCCCTCTACAGGAATCTTAGAAGAGTATAACTCACATCTCGTGACAGGAATCATTATTTCAGCCCCTGGTGGCAATGCTAGTGAAGTTGCCAAAGAGGCTAAAGCGTCTGCATAAGCATTCTGAGCTCGTGGAATGTATTCGATAAAGAAACCTTCGAACTTCTTAGCTTGCTTTAGCACTGCGAAGTAATACGGGATCAGATCCTCATGACGTACTTTGTATTCCCCTCGGACTTGATTAACGATGAGCTGAGAGTCACCGTAAGCTTCGAGGTGCTGAATATTAAGTTCTTCGGCAAATTGCATTCCTAATAACAGAGCATTATACTCGGCTACATTGTTGGTGCAGGGTTCGATTAGGGAAAATCCTCTTGGGATTACGTGACCGTTTGGAGAGATTAATACTACTCCTACTCCCGTGGTGATTGCTCTATGAGGGTTTGCCCTAGATGCACCGTCGAAGAATAATTTCCACACTTGTGTAGTTTCTTTAGTTACACAAGTTTCAGCGACTTCGTCAGGCAATTCTTCATACAACTTAGATGTCCCTGGCACCGAGTGATCAGCTAAGAAATCTGCCAATGCTTGACCCTTGACCGCTTTTTGGGGCATGAATTGCATGTCATATTGTGACAAGAGAATGGCCCATTTGGCGAGTCGGCAGTTTAGAGATGATGGCTTCGTCATCAGCACTCTCAAGGGATTCACCTTAGAGATGACGTGAATCGTTTGTCCAACTAGGTAATGTCGCATCTTTTGAACTGCGAATACCAAAGCGAGACATTCTTTTTTGACCGGGTTATACCGGTGTTCGGCTCCCATCATTGTCCTGCTTAAGTAGTAGATGGCTTGCTCTTGCCCTTGATCGTTGTTCTGGGCTAACAAAGCTCCAAGAGAATGTTCCATGGCTCTCACATACAACAGGAATGGCTTTCCTGATATTGGGGCCACGAGAACTGACGGTTGAGTGAGATATCTCTTAATCTCCTCGAATGCTTTTTGACATTCCCCATCCCAAACATAGGATACTCCTTTCTTCATGAGCTTAGAGAACGGTTGGCAACGCCCTGAAAGATTTGATATGAATCTTCGAATGTAGGCCAGCCTGCCTTGCAAACCTCTGAGCTCTTTAAGATTCTTTGGAGGTAGCATATCTTGAATAGCACGTACTTTTTCTGGGTCAAGAGAGATTCCTTTGGATGTGACGATAAATCCTAAGAATTTCCCGCTTGATACCCCAAGGAAAGATTTTGTTGGGTTCATCTTCAGCTGATGTGCTCGCATGATGTCGAACATTGTTTTCAAGTCTGTAAGATGATCGCCTTTATGTTGGCTCTTTACTGCTATATCGTCAACGTAGCACTCGATCTTCTTACGTAGGTGTTCGTGAAAGATGGCGTTCATTGCACGTTGATAAGTTGCACCTGCGTTTTTCAGGCCAAAGGGCATCACTGTGTAGCAATACACCCCCAGCGGTGTTCTGAACGCAGTATGCTTTTCGTCTTCAGGATGCATTTTGATTTGATTGTACCCTGAAAATCCGTTCATAAAAGACATCCTTTCATATCCTCAAGTATTGTCGATCATTACATCCGTGATGGGAAGCGGGAACTCGTCCTTTGGACAGGCTGCGTTAAGGTCACGAAAGTC
The DNA here is from genome assembly GCF_001876935.1 of Asparagus officinalis. Taxonomy (NCBI): domain Eukaryota; kingdom Viridiplantae; phylum Streptophyta; class Magnoliopsida; order Asparagales; family Asparagaceae; genus Asparagus; species Asparagus officinalis. Next base: position 119,587,541 of record NC_033800.1, read on the forward strand.
GATGCATATATGGACTTTACCATTTTTCTTAGGCATTGGAACAATGTTGGCCACCCAGTCCGGGTGTTGTTCTTCTCTGATGAAAGCTGAGTCTATAAGCTTTTTAACTTCAGACTCAATTGCTTCCATGATCTCTGGACGAAACCGATGTTGTTGCTGTTTAACGGGTTTTGCATCCGGATCGATGTTGAGACAATGCATGGCTACTTTTGGGTCAAGGCCGGGCATATCTTCATAATTCCAAGCAAAGAAATCTATATATTCTCGAACGAGAGATATAAGATCTTTTTTCTCGGATGATGATAAGCTTTCGCTTATGAAAATTGGTTTAGGATCGGATTCGCCTCCCATATTGACCTGGATCACTTTATCTTCAGTGGGTGGTTCGCGTTGTTCGAAGCACATATCCCACAAGATGTTGAGGCGTTTGATCCAAGGATCATCGGTTGATTCGATTAACTCCTCATCGTTCCCTGCGTCTTCATCTGGATGACTAGTTGAAACCATGTTCACAGCCAGGTTTTTAAAGAAAGATCCGACACTGACGTCGGATTCCCAGGAAGATGTTCCGGATGAATGATCCTGACGCAGATAATTAATGATTTCATTTTCTGAGACAGAGGGGGTTGTGACGTAACCTACACCCCTTCCGGTTTTTTGATAGTAGTCCGGAGGTTTTCCTTCGGGAGTGAGAGACATTCGAATCGGTGTTCGCCTTCCTTTCCCGAAGTTTAAACCCTGCTTTTCATTAAAGTTATACCCCATTCGTTTTATTAAGTGTATAGAATTGGGTTCATGGTAATAGAATTGAGGAACTCCGTCATCTTCTTCTGAACTTCCTCGTTTGAGTTGTTCGTGTTTGACTTTACCAAAACAGATCGGCTTCTACCCTTTCCTTTTGGATGGGACTTTGAAGAAAGCCTTCTGTGCGTCTTCTACTCCTTCATCTGAAGCGAAAGATGACTCGATTGGCAATGAGAGGGATGTTTCTGCACACAATGTGTGCCGCGGATTGGTACCTGCATTATGATCATTCTCTGTTTGTTCAGCTTTAAAAGATTCATCAGACAAGTACGCCAAAATAAAATCTTCATTAATGCACCACTCTCCCTCACTCAGTACATTATTATTGTTCTCGACTGGACCCTTTACATTGAAGTTCAACTCCCATAGACAATTTCCTTCAGGGTCTGGCTCGACGTCTGCTTCATTACCACTGTCAATCTCTTCTTTCTCTTGTGACTCTGAGTAGAAGACCGAATCTGTGTGGAAATTTTCCACTCCTCTAAAAGGGTATTTTTCCGCAATCAAGGTTCGAACTTCTCCTTCCTCATTGGCATACTTCATAACCTGATGAAGGGTAGACGGGACAATGCGATTTGTATGAATCCATGGTCGCCCCAACAATAAATTGTAGGACGTGTCCGCATCTATGAAGTAACAAGTCACTTCAGACTTGAGGTCTCCGATCTGGCATCTGAGTTTGATCTTTCCCAGAGGCTGAGTGCTGTTAGCATTGAATCCGAAGATAGTAGTCTGGGTAGCGTTCAGCCGATGCATGGGAATCCCTAAGACTTGCATGACTCTGTAGGGCATGATATTAAGTGCCGAGCCTGGGTCAACCTGAACGCGACTGATTTCTGATGACCCGATGTATCCAGTGTAGTACAGGGGTCTGTCATGTTTATGTTTCACTTGCATATCCTCCTGAGTGAATGATATGCAGGGTAGACTTCTTGCTGCTTGTAAACATTGCATGCAAGACTGATCTTCAGACGCTTCAGGAGTTGGAGTGACTTGAGTGATAAAGCTCTCCGTGTTCTTTAAGGCTTCGATTAGGGCTTCCTTGGTAGTTTTGGATAGCCTCAGGAGTTCATATAAGGTAATCCTGGCTGGTATGTTGGCCAGCTGCGCCATGACATTGAATTGGAAGGGAGTGCTTGACTCCCCAAGATCCTGGTGAAGATTTTTGTTGAACCGAAGCTCTTTTTGTTTCCCTTTATCGATCGACTTGTTTGGTACAGAACCCCCAGCGTCTTGGGGTTGTTCTTCAGCTTCTTGAGCATTCTGGTCATAGTTTCTCAAGTAAGCTTTTCCCGACCGAGTACCAGGGTTGCCTTCTGGGTATGCCGCCAGGACGATTCACTCTTCTTCTGAGTCGGTGAGAGGTTTAAGATGGTCATTATTCTCATTAACAGAGGTGCTAATCACGTTTGATGACTTAGCCTTGCCTCTTTTCTGCTTGGTCGAGGTATTTGTCCACTGCTGATCTTCAATTAGGTCGGGATGGACCCACATGATCTCTCCTTTTGGGATAGTGAGGGGTACCAACCCCCTGCCCTTCTGATTGTATAAGTCGGTGTTTTTCAAGTGCATTTCCCCTTTA
>NC_033800.1:119590062-119635109 GCF_001876935.1 Asparagus officinalis
TGACTTTACCAAAACAGATCGGCTTCTGCCCTTTCCTTTTGGATGGGACTTTGAAGAAAGCCTTCTGTGCGTCTTCTACTCCTTCATCTGAAGCGAAAGATGACTCGATTGGCAATGAGAGGGATGTTTCTGCACACAATGTGTGCCGCGGATTGGTACCTGCATTATGATCATTCTCTGTTTGTTCAGCTTTAAAAGATTCATCAGACAAGTACGCCAAAATAAAATCTTCATTAATGCACCACTCTCCCTCACTCAGTACATTATTATTGTTCTCGACTGGACCCTTTACATTGAAGTTCAACTCCCATAGACAATTTCCTTCAGGGTCTGGCTCGACGTCTGCTTCATTACCACTGTCAATCTCTTCTTTCTCTTGTGACTCTGAGTAGAAGACCGAATCTGTGTGGAAATTTTCCACTCCTCTAAAAGGGTATTTTTCCGCAATCAAGGTTCGAACTTCTCCTTCCTCATTGGCATACTTCATAACCTGATGAAGGGTAGACGGGACAATGCGATTTGTATGAATCCATGGTCGCCCCAACAATAAATTGTAGGACGTGTCCGCATCTATGAAGTAACAAGTCACTTCAGACTTGAGGTCTCCGATCTGGCATCTGAGTTTGATCTTTCCCAGAGGCTGAGTGCTGTTAGCATTGAATCCGAAGATAGTAGTCTGGGTAGCGTTCAGCCGATGCATGGGAATCCCTAAGACTTGCATGACTCTGTAGGGCATGATATTAAGTGCCGAGCCTGGGTCAACCTGAACGCGACTGATTTCTGATGACCCGATGTATCCAGTGTAGTACAGGGGTCTGTCATGTTTATGTTTCACTTGCATATCCTCCTGAGTGAATGATATGCAGGGTAGACTTCTTGCTGCTTGTAAACATTGCATGCAAGACTGATCTTCAGACGCTTCAGGAGTTGGAGTGACTTGAGTGATAAAGCTCTCCGTGTTCCTTAAGGCTTCGATTAGGGCTTCTTTGGTAGTTTTGGATAGCCTCAGGAGTTCATATAAGGTAATCCTGGCTGGTATGTTGGCCAGCTGCGCCATGACATTGAATTGGAAGGGAGTGCTTGACTCCCCAAGATCCTGGTGAAGATTTTTGTTGAACCGAAGATCTTTTTGTTTCCCTTTATCGATCGACTTGTTTGGTACAGAACCCCCAGCGTCTTGGGGTTGTTCTTCAGCTTCTTGAGCATTCTGGTCATAGTTTCTCAAGTAAGCTTTTCCCGACTGAGTACCAGGGTTGCCTTCTGGGTATGCCGCCAGGACGATTCACTCTTCTTCTGAGTCGGTGAGAGGTTTAAGATGGTCATTATTCTCATTAACAGAGGTGCTAATCACGTTTGATGACTTAGCCTTGCCTCTTTTCTGCTTGGTCGAGGTATTTGTCCACTGCTGATCTTCAATTAGGTCGGGATGGACCCACATGATCTCTCCTTTTGGGATAGTGAGGGGTACCAACCCCCTGTCCTTCTGATTGTATAAGTCGGTGTTTTTCAAGTGTATTTCCCCTTTATGGATGAGAATAACACCATCTGTAGCAGCTACAGGGAGGAAATCACCGAACTGGACCGCAATCAAGTTAGTGGATACAGTCTTCTGCTCCGGCTTCAGGGTAAGTACGTTAGCATTCACTAAATTTTGCAAGATGTCTTTGAACACATAGCATTTCCTGGTAGGATGTCCCAAAAATCTATGATAGCGACAGTAGTTGGGGTCATCTACTTTTCCAGCTTTATCTGGTTTTCTGATTTCGGGGAGTTGCAATTTATTGTTCTTCCGAAGTAGTTGGAACAGAGTGTCCACATGCTCTTCTTTGAACGAGTATTGCTTAGGCGCTCTTTGTTGGTTTGGTACTTTTCCTTGCTTCCCAGATGGTGTGCGTGCATCGGTATCGGCAGCTAACGTCTCCTATCCCTTGGAGCGCGGCGTATTGTTCTGGTTGCGTTGCTGTTGTAGCTTGGGTTGAGTAACGTCTTCAGCATTGATCCGAGCAACAATCTCTTCGGCTTGTTCTCCTTGCGAAACTAATTGTCTCCAGGAGTGACATTCTGCCACTCTCATCTGAGCGAGGAGCTGAGTCTGCAAGTTGTGCCTGCAAGTTTTAACTAAGGTTGATTGGGTCATACCTGACGGGCATCGCAATGCCATGCTGCGAAATCTCTCCACATAAGTCTTGATGGACTCTCTTTTCTTTTGCTTGGTGGCGAGAAGAGTTGGGACCGAAACTTCCGTGTCATATTTGAAGAATTTGGCTAAGAAAAGCCTTTCCAGATCTACCCATTTCTGAATAGATCCGGCAAGCAGTTTTATAAACCATTCAAAGGCAACTCCTTTAAGAGTACCGATGAACAAACGGGTTAGGATGGCATCGTTGGCCACTACATCTCCAGTCTGAGACTTGAAGTAGTAGATGTGTTGATTTAGTGACCCTGTACTATCGAAAGGTTGTAGAGTTGGGGCCTTAAACTTCGGCGGATAGGGAGTTGTATCCTATTCCGTGGGATAGGGCCATATCACTCCTTCCTCACGAAGCTCGTTTCTGTTAGCTATTGCGTTAAGGCGGGCTTCTAGCTCATCCACTTTATTTGACTAAGGATTCTGTTCTCTCTCCATCTCCTTCTTGTTTTCGGAAGAAGACTCCAAATTGTGAGTCTCATGTTCCAAATTCTCAAGCACTTTCTGCTTTCCTTTGGAGGTTGTCCTCCGGGAAGATTTAGGTTTTTGGCTTTTTTCGGCGAGGAGCTGGGCCAACATATCCTTCATTTGGACAAGTGTCTCTTGTTGTGCATGGAGCATAACGTGGTGTTCGTTAACTCTTTAAGCTAGATCTTCGGGGTCTCCAGTCATGTAAACGGAAACCTCTCGTGCTACGATGGAGCTTGAAGATTGAGATTCAACGATTATCGAATGTTCATCATCGGAAGTAATTCCTTTGGCCAACTTTTGATAGTCCACTGAGCGGATAGCTCCTATCCGCGTCTAAGTATATTGATATACTCCTTCGAACTCGTCGCAAATTTCCCGAACAGTTGGGGAATGGCTTCTTTCAGAATTATCAGAACTAGGATGCGGGGCTTTCCCTCTGCTGGTCATGTTGATAGTGACCTGAGGATATTCGGCTTCAGAAACCTTCTTCTTCTGATGACGTCGTCTCTTGGTAGGTCTTGTGACGTCCACCAGTCTATCGAACATAGATTGTCAGGGTTCAGGTGTGCAACAGTGGCATTCGGAAAGGACTGCTGAAATAAGCCGTTCACAATGGCATGAATGAATTGCCTGTTGCGTTGGTTTCCCTTTAGAAAGTAATTCTCGCAAATCAGAGACTTAAGAGTAATTCTTCGTTGGAAATAAGACCCCCTGTCCTTGAGTAGGCGAGATTGGTTCTTGTTGGACATGAATCTTAAGCCCATGTTGAATCTCTTGAACTTGGCGAACCGCATCGCGTTCTGGAGTCGAAACGCGAGGGTCGCATTATGATCTATAAACACCAGGCTTTGGCCTGCGCTTACTTGATGAAACAGACCCCTTATGGTCCTGTTTTAGTTGGACGCACTCATGAGGTACGTGTTTATCCATAGTAGTACTGTGTTTTGGATGGACAACGCACCACTGAGGATCGCGTTTAAGCTGTATTACTCAAGGCTCATAGTTAGACTCATTACCACGAAGTATGCGTTCTGGAGCAGGAACGCAATCTTTGGGCGGATCTTCAAAAATGCAATCTTTGCATTGAACCAGGGGTCAGTTTTCTCAAAGATGCGCTCGTCGGATGGATCTTCTCCGTCTTCGAGCGGCGTTCTTCTTGGCTTGTTTCAGAGCCTTGGCCGTGACGTCATCGGCGTTGATTGGATTTTCCTCCGTCATTGAGACGGGTGTGGAATTTTCAACTTGTAGAGCGAGTCTAAGGTCTTGGCCAAAGGAGAGGGCTTTCTTCGGTGTCTCAGCAGTAGTTACGACCTCCTTAGAGATCTTGCGGGTATCGCGCCTAGCTTTAGGGCTAAACGACCCAGAGGAGAGGGCCTCCTCGTACTTGGCTTGGTCGAACTCTATAATAAGAGTTTCGACAGTCTTTCCAGTGAGGTGGACATCGGATTGCGCCATCACTTCTTCATCGGAGAAGCTAGTCCCCACCGGAGTCGCCATCTTTTGTTTGTGAAAAATTTACAGTAAAAAGAAATGAAAGAAAAATTGATTTGTATTCTCTCAAAATCGATTACAATTTGGATTCCAATTACAAAAGAGAAGAGAATTGATCTGAATTCTCTCCTTTGTTTAAATCTGGGTCTTCACGGTAGCGATGGAGTGCCTCCTTCGAATGCTTACGTCGAGCTTGCTCTCCGTTGACGATCTGAAAATCTCAATTCGCTAGAACAAATGACTTGTCTGGTTGAACTGCTCAAGAACTCTCCACGAGTATTGTAGCTCAGAATGAGTAACAAACTCTAACAAGAAAGGAGTTGTTTAAACCAAAATAATTCGGTTAATAAAACCAAGTATCGAATATTTGGAATTCTTCTGTTGAAGATGGTTGCCCTCTAATTCCGGAGAATCCGCCCTCCGCTTCTAGAAAAATCCCCCTCCAGATCCGATCTCCCAAAATCCGATCTCAAACTCTGTTGAGTTTGTTGATATTTATAGGGAGATTAGGGGTGTAACTACCCCTATAATCCGTGTCTAAATGCAAGGTTAGTCGCCCCATCAATCGGGTGTAATAACCCACGTAAACCACTCCCCAAATCATGGGTGAAGAACAGTTTCGAGGTTGTTACGATTACATTTGAACAGGTCAAACGCAAGCCTTGCGTTACTGAACATGAACTTGCGTATACCTCTGGATGATGCGTTAATCGCCTAGGCTTGAGTTGCATTTGCAGTGGTATGAAGCTGCGTTTGCAGCGTTAGAAGCTGCGTTCTGCAGTGATATGAAGCTGTGTTTGCAGCGTTAGAAGCTGCGTTCTGCAGCGATATGAAGCTGCGTTTGCAACGTTAGAAGCTGCGGTCTGTAGCTTTAGAAGCTGCGTTTCTCTTTTCTATCTTTATATATGGATGACAACAATGACGGGTCGATAAGGCCTTATTCAGGTCATTTGTGACACTTGAGGCATCCCAATAACGCTCTATCGACTGCAGGTCACGATACGACGAGCTTTTAATGAGATTTGTTCACGTAGTCTCTAAATCTTCCCATTTTTCTAAAATCATTACACTGCTCATAAGAACCTCCAGCAGTTGCTAATATAATATTAGTCATGTTGTTGTCACAACCATCAAGACCAATCATCTCAAGTATGAGGCCGCGGATGAAGCTGCATTCACGATCAAATTAGTGTTGCGTCTTAATGATGGTATGCAGGGAGGACTTCCACGTCTTGATTTGAGGAGACCATCGATTTGTAGTCTCTTTCTGTTAGAGCATTATAAAGATCGTCGTTTTGTAATCTTTGCTTTAGCTCTTTGATATATGAGAGTCGTAAGATTGCGACTCCCGATGTTGATTGTGAAGGTTGTTGATTAAAGCTTTCATCAGTTATCGTGAAGGTCGTCATATTGTATCCTTCGTCGATCTACGTGAAAGTCTTCGACTTGTAGCCTTCTGGAAGTCGTCAGATTGTAACTTCTGTCATCAGTGTTTGATGGGGAATCAACTAATTTTTAGACAGCCTACACTTACCAAATTAACCACTTATTTATTTCTAAGTCTCATCAAACTCACGTGTTTTCCGCTAGTATTCCTTTTATCAAAGGGTCAACAATCATATCTGTAGTAGGGATGTAAGCTACTTTAACTTCTCCATTTTCTACAATATCTTGAATATAGTGATATTGGATCTCAATGTGTTTTCCATTGGAACTATTCGCTCCACTATTAATCAGACTAATCGTTGCCTAGTTATTATAATAAATATCAATAGGTTCTTACAACAAATTGAGATCTAGATCAATTAAAAATTGTCTTATCCATATAGCATGCATAGTTGCCATACTGCAAGCTACATATTTGGTTTCTTATGTACATCTAGCAACACACTCTTATTTCTTGCTACTCCAAGAAACAACTTCTCCTTCAAAGATGAACAAATGTTTCGAAATGGACTTTCCATCATCTTTATCACTCTGAAATTAGCATCATAGTAACTATGAACTTCAAATGAACTCACTTGATAAACCAATCTATGAGTCAATATACCTCTAATATACTTCATAATCCTTTTGACAGCTTCTAGTATGTTGGTCATAGATTACTTTGATATCGGCTAACCAGACTTATAGCATAATCTAAATCAGGTTTGTTGTATAGTATTGCATACATCAAGCTTTCAACTGCTTAAGTACAAGGAAAATCTAATGGCTTCTGCCCATCTCTATGGCTTTGCTCTTTACACAATGTCTTTCCCATAAACAATAAAGTGGGTACATGATTAGAATTTTTTATTCCAAACCTTTTAAGATCAAATCTTAAATACTTTTCTTGATTTAAATTTAACATTCTAGACTTTCTATCTCTAATTTTTTAAATTCTAAGAATATATGATGCGTTACCTAAATCTTTCATCTTAAATTTTTCATTAAGATCTTCCTTGATTTAGTTCAATATTTTCATATCATTTCTGGTGAGCACTATATCATCCACATACAGGGATAATATAGTGAACTTGCTCCCATTTTTCAAAACATATACACAATCATCTAATTTATTTTGAATAAAACCAAGTTTGGTGACTGTATCATAAAACTTAAGTTACCATTATCTAGAAGATTGTTTTATACCATGCAGAGATTTTATTAACATATAAACTTTATGTTCCTATCCTTTTATCTAAAAACCTTTAGGATGTTGCATATATATCACTTCCTTCAACTCTCCATTGAGGAATGTTGTTTTAACATCTATTTGGATTAACTCCAAATCAAGATGTGCAACAATAACCAAAATAATTCTAATGGATACAAATTTAGCTACTAGAGAATATGTCTCCTAAAAAGCTATTCGTGCCTTCAGGTTGTAATCCTTTGCAACTAACTGTACTTTGAATTTATTAATAGATCCATCAACACAAGTTTTTTTGAGTACCCGTTTGAATCTTATGGCTTTTCTATTTTCTGGTAGATCACTTAGCTACCAAACATTGTTCTTTTCTATAGAATTAAGTTCTTCTCTCATAGCTTCTAGCCATAGATCTTATTCTTCTATATTTATATCTATAGAGAAACAAGATGGTTCACATGAATACAAATAGTAATCATCCATCCATACAGGTTGTGTTCTAGGCCTTTTACCTAAAACACGTATATACTAAGATTCATCATTTTTCATAGGCATTTCATCATTTCTAGTGTTATACTCAATTTCATCATTTCTAGTGTTATACTCATTCACAATATCAGGATTATTAGTGGGAACAATACTTTAATAATCATCATCTATTACAGTTAGAGATTCTGTTTCCCCTTGAACTTGTTCTTTTTCCTCTAGATTTTTTTTTAGAAATGTAGCATCTCTACTTTTAATAACCTATTTTTTATTATAGAACCTATAACCTTTTTATTTTTCTAAGTACCCTATAAATCTATATTTTAATGTTTTAAAGTCACAACTTATCTCTATGTTGACTTGGAATGAGACCATAGGCTACATATCCCTAGTTCCTAAGATGACTCAAATCTGGTTTTCTCCTATTCTATAACTCATGAGACTTATATGCAATTGACTGGGTGGAAATTCTATTCAAAATATAGTTTATAGTTAATAATGCTTCTCTCCGAAATTTCTTGGAGAGTTCTGAATGAAACAACATACACCTAACTACATTCAACAATATTTTATTCTTTCTTTCAGCTATATTCTTCTGCTATGGTATATATTGCATTATTGTATACCTTTTAATTCCTAGGTGAATACAACAACTCTCAAATTCTTTAGAGTTATATTCCTTACCTCTATTATTTCTCAATATTTTGATATTCTTTCTACGTTAGTTTTTAACTTCTATCTTATATCTCTTAAAGTATTAAAAGGCTTTCAATTTTCTATTGTTAAGATAAATATGTGCAAACTTGGAATAATCACCAATGAAGGTACCATAGTTTATAGTTAATAATACTTCTCTCTAAAATTTCTTGAAGAGTCCTGAATGAGACAACATACACCTAACCCCATTCGGTAATGTTCTATTCTATCTTTCATCTATATCATTCTGTTATGATATATATGGCATTATTGTATGCTTTTTAATTCCAAACTGAATACAATAACTCTCAAATTCTTTAGAGTTATATTCCTAACGTCTAACATTTCTCAATATTATAATATTCTTTCTAGGTTTGTTTTGAACTTCTGTCTTATATATCTTAAAGCATTAAAAGGCTTTAAATTTTCTATAGATAAGATAAAGATATGCAAACTTGGAATAATCATCTATGAAGGTACTAAAATATTCTGTACTATCATGAGTTTTAATATTTAGAGAAACACAGATATCCGAGTGTATCAACCCTAAAAGTTCACTGGCTTTTCGACCACCACTAAAAAATTTCCTGGTCATTTTACTAGTTAGAGAATGTTCACATGGTGGCAAATAAACTTAGACAATCCAACCAACAAGTTCATTCTGGTAGTTTGATTCATTTTTGAAGTAGTAGCACGTCCTAGTCTAGAATACCACAATTCAGACTCAAATATATAACAGGACAAGTAGTTCAAATTAGAGTTTTCATTACCAAAATTATTATAAACTACTGGAAGGATACACAATTCGTGCTCGGTACATATTTTTCTATAGCATACACTTTATTGTTTTTTCTTATAGACAGCCGATTATTGTAGAGCCTAATTTTTAGTCCTTTCTTTATCAAGCTAGGAACAGAGAACAGATTGCATTGAATTCCTCATGCATAGAACACATCTTTGAGGACAAGAACACTATCCCTAAGATCTAATCTATACAATCCAATACCTTCTACATCGAGATAGGTATTATTTTCCATATAGATCATTTGTTCACCTTTCTTCAGTTTGGTGAATTTGGTGAATTTTGTGACTCCATTCTTTGTCATAGCATTGCACTCCGTCACATAGTCTTACTAGTACTTCCAGCCTGTAGCCTCCCATATTCTCCGACTTTTATCCTTGTGGATAGTTAGATCTGAAATTCCCAACTTTCCACAAGTTTAGTAGGCTCCACGTTGTACCTTCTTCTTAAATTGCTATGATTTGGGACCTATAAGTTATGGTTTGTTAGGGCTAGCTTTTTATTTCTTTCAATTTGTTGCCTCTGGTGTATATAGATCAGTTCTTGTTGCACCGTGATTAGTTCTCATTCCTTTCTAGTGGCTATTAAATAAAGTTTTATAGCTAAGTGCATTGGCAAATCCGTAACAGATAGATTCATTCTGAATGTAGTAGCAGCTACAACAAGGGAAGATGGAAGACTGTTCAATATAGTTGTCACTTGCATTCTTTCTGGGATTTCGGTCCTAATAGCATATAAGTCCTTAGCCATGACAATCATTGCGTTTATATACTCTACGACATTGTCTCCCTCTTGAATATAATAAGAATTATACTTATATTAGAGAAGTTGAATATTAACTTTCGAGGTAGTGTCGTATCTATCTTTTATTGTTTACCACATATCCATGGATGTTTTACAAGTTTTAAAATTTTTAATCAAATTATCTTCTATGCATAAGGCTTTTAGCCTTTTTGTCTCTCAACTTCCATTACTCAAACCCTTCCTTTTCCTCACAAGTAGAGGTATCAATTAAGGTAGGAGCACTAGTTTCAATGACATCATCTATGTTGTCATTTATAAGGCCATATCTAATTTTTCTATGCCACATATCATAATTGCTGCTATTAAACTTTTTGATCTCTGCTAATTCTCTTAGAACCAATTTACTAGCCATTTGGAAGATAACCAAAACTATAGCTATGATTATTAAGCAAGGACTAGGATATAATATATCTAATAATACTAGTATTTGTGTGTGTGTGTGTGTGTGTGTGTGTGTGTGTGTGTGTTTATATTTAGTCGAGCTTGGCTACTATTAATGGTATCAAACATGTGAATACTATCAACCCAATTTTAAAAACCAAAACCCAAAAATAAAAATACGAACTAGTAGATGTGATCTACTACACATGAACTAGTTATAAATAAAATTTCAAATGATTTTGACATGTTTTGAATTATTTATCAAGAGGCGAAAATTAACCAACTTTAGGAAAATTCTGAAACGTTGATTTTGATGATATATTTTGTATCGGTTAATGATGATGAAATCCTTTAAAATTTTATTTCTAACTAGTCATGCATAGTAGATCAAATCTATTAGTTCGGATTTTTCTTTTTGGTTTTTGATTTTTAAAATTAGGTTAATAGTATCTGCATGTTTGATACTATTAATAGTAGCCTAGCTCAATTGTATATATAGAAATATATACACACACGCACACACTAAAAACTAGATTAAATAATACATGAGGGTCAAAGAGGTCGGATCGGATCTGTAGTGATGAACAATGAAGCCTCGAATCAATGAAGAAATCAGGTGCTGCTTGAGGTTGAAGCTGCATCTGATCTGGTCGGATCAGATTCAAAGTGGTGGAGATCATTGCTAGAGAGCTTGTAGTGTGCCAGTGAAAGCAAAGTAGCGACCTTTAGTGGAGGTAGTGTAGCTGGAGGCAAGGACTGGCAGCAGTGGCAACTTGAGAGAGATGGTTGCAATTTTGGCTTAGGGATAGGGGTCTTTTTTACAAAATAATACGAGCAAAAGTTTTTAGAGAAATGAATAAACAATTGAATGTTGGGAAAATTGTGTCAATGCCACAAAAGTAAAATTTTAATGTGCTGCAGCTCATTCACTATTTTTCCATGTGGTTCAGCCTCAAGAAATATCACATCATGTGCTGCAGCCCTTTTTCATGTAATTATCATGCTAACTAAGCACAAAGAGAGAGAAACAAACATAAAAGTTTAAAATACCCTTATTTTTCCCCTCTACATTCTCTCCAGATCTATCATGTTAGGTCCAGTTTGATTCATGTTAAGTTTAATTTAATTCTTTTTAATTTTAATCATGTTAAGTGTAATTCAACTTGTTTTAGGTCTAAAAATAAGTTGAGTTAGAGTTAATATGAATCATGTTAAGTCTAATTTAACATGTTTTAAGTCTAATTTTATGTTAAATCCAATTTGATTCATATTAAGTCCTGTTTGATTCATGTTAAGTCTACTTTAATTTTTTTAAGTCTAATTTAAATCATGTTATATCTAATTTAACATATTTTAAGTCTAAAAAAAAGTTGAATTAGACTTAATATGAATCATGTTAAGTCTATTTCAACTTATTTTAAGTCTAATTTCATATTAAGTCCAATTTTACTACATGTTAAGGCCAATTTGATTCTTATTAAATCTAATTTAATTTCTTTTTAAGTCTAATTTCATGTTAAGTCCAACTTGATTCGTGTTAAATCTAATTTGAGTTTATGTGAAGTCTAAATTTAGTTCATGTTAAGTCTAGTAACATTTCATATTAAGTCTAATTTCATGTTAAGTCCAACTTGATTCGTGTTAAGTCTAAATTCAGTTCATGTTAAATCTAATAATAGTTCATCCTAGGTCTAGTTTCATGTTAAGTCCAACTTGATTGGTGTTAAGTCTAATTTCAGTTCATGTTAAGTCTAGTTCATGTGAAGTCTAATAACAGTTCATGTTAAGTCTAATTTCATGTTAAGTTTAACTTATTTCGTGTTAAGTCTAAATTAAGTTCATGTTAAGTCCAACTTAATTCGTGTTAAGTCCAAATTCAGTTCATGTTAAGTCTAATAACAATTCATGTTAGGTCTAATTTCATATTAAGTCTAACTAGATTTGTGCTAAGTCAAATTTTAGTTCATGTTAAGTCTAAATTTAGTTCATATTAAGTCTAATATCACTTTATGTTGTCCAACTTGATTCGTGTTATGTCTAATTTCTATTCATTTTAAGTCTAATAACATTCATGTTAGGTTCAACTTGATTCGTGTTAAGTCTAATTTTAGTCTATGTTAAGTCTAAATTCAGTTCATGTTAAGTCTAATATCAGTTCATATTAAGTCTAATTTCATGTTAAGTCCAACTTGATTCGTGTTAAGTCGAAATTTAGTTCATATTAAGTTTAATAATAGTTCATATTAGGTCTAATTTCATGTTAAGTCCAACTTGATTCGTGTTAAGTCTAAATTCAGTTCATGTTAAGTTTAATAACAATTCATGTTAGGTCTAATTTCATTTATGTTAAATTCTTTTTAAGTCTAATTTAAATTATGTTAAGTCTAATTCAACTTTTTCTAAGTCTAATTTCATGTTAAATATAATTAAATTAGACTTAAAAAAAGTTGAACTTGACATAATATGATTTAAATTAGACTTAAAAGGAATTACATTAGACTTAACATGAATCAAATTGGACTTAACATAAAATTAGGCTTAAAACAAGTTGAATTATACTTAACACGAATTAAATTAGACTTGAAACAAGTTGAATTAGACATAACATGTTTTAAAGTAGACTTAAAAAGAATTAAATTAGACTTAATATGAATTAAATTAAACTTAACATGAAATTAGACTTTCATATTAAGTCTAATTCAACTTGCTTTAGACTTAACATGAAAGAATAGATGAGATAATGATATTTTTGGGTTTTTCATTTTTTATTCTCTCTCTATGCTTAGTTGGTGGATAATAATTGCTAAAGAAGGGCTGCAGAACATAGATCTCCAATTTAAGGTCTAAAACACATGGGAAAATTCAAAGAGGCTGCAACACCTGAAGTTTTCACTTTTAGGGGGGCATTGACACAATTTTCCCTTGAATATTTCCATTACATACAAGAGCTTTCTGGAGAGAGAAAAATTATAATAATAGGCAATAATAGTAGGTTCACCTGATGGGGTTTGAGAGCGTAAAATATAAAAAAAATTTAAATAGTAAGGAGATGCTTTTCCTGAGAGAAAAAGGCTTGGCAGCTGTCTCTTAGACAGAAAGAAAGATGCAACCTATCAGATATTTGTCGGAGGAAAGAAAACTACAAGATAAATGTTCTGATACCAGTAAGATGTTTTAGAGAAGAAATAAGTGATTGAGGTATTCTTTTGGGGAGCTGATGAGAGGGTTTTTTTGGGAGATTGAGGTCCAATGAGACGGTTTTTTCTGGGTGCTTTGTAATCATCTTCACGCAGAAACACTCAATTTATAGAGACTTCCTTCTCCCAATCATCTCCACCCAAAATCTTCCTCAAATTAATTCCCCATTAATACCTAATAATAGCCATTAACAGCCCAATATTAAATTTCATTAAGAACTACTTTATTTTCTCTTAATAGGCCATTAATTCTATTATTTCTTATTTAACACATGGGTAAATTTGGACAAAACTTCTAACAAATGGGACTTCTTAGGATACTAGTTTTAGTAAAGAAACTATAATCTTCAGTTTAACAATGTTATATTCTCTAGCATCTGGAATATAAGATGTGCTTAGTTGTAAAATTTAATCTTTTGGTGCTTAGTTGCAACAAAATTGTTTGGGGTCGAAATGTGTAGGTGTAGTTGCAACAAGTACATATTTCATTTTTTTCTCATCCTGATCCTCAGCCTCCCCACCTCTCTCCCACTCTCTTTCTCACTCCTTTCCCATATCCTTCCTATTACTTCATCCTTTCCCTTTTTTTAAAGCCCAAGTCTTCTTCTTAACTTCTTAGCTTCTCTCTCTTCTTTGCTCTCTTTCTCCTCATCCCCCCCCCCAAACACCACACTCCCTCTTAATGCTTCAAGTAGAATGTCCGATGTTGAGTTAGAGAAAGAAAGAGGAGAAGGAGATTGAGCTTTTAATGATGGAAGTGTGAAGAGGTAAGTAAGTAGAGCAAGGAAGGAGAGGAAGTTGGAGAGACGAAGATAGGAGGAGGTTGGATTCTTTTATTTTTAGAATGCTTGATGTTGGGTTTGAGAGAGGAAGACATGGTTGGATTTTTTTAATATGAATGAAGGGTGAAGAGGAAGTGAGCAAGAAAAAGAAGAAGAGGGAGAGGGAGTAGAAGAGAGGAGGGGAGGTTGGGTATTGGGAGGAGAAGAGAATGAAGGATATGGTGAAAAGGAGAATGTTAGAATAAGTATGGGAAAGGATAGGATATGAGCGAGAGAGAGCATGAAAAAATAAGGATTGAAGGAGAAGAGAATGGAAGAGATAGTGAGAAAGAGGAAGAAGGGGATGATGGGAAAGGAAAGGTTTATTTACTTATTTCCAAAAAAAATTCACTTTTTTTGCGGGGGAGGGGGCGGAGGGGAGGGGGCATAATCCAAAAAATGAGAGATTGAATGGTCTATATATAAAAATTACTTCATATTTCGCTTATAAAGCATTTTTGACACAAAAAATACCTATTTATCATCATATTTTTCACTTTTTAGGTTAAAGTATTGTCGATGTTACTTTTTAGGCTATACTAGAAATTGGTGTTACTTTTCAAGGCTAAATTGATATTTTAGCCATTGATTAAAATATGAAGATCATTATGTAACAAGATTCTGAAAGCACGTTTCTAACTAGAATACAATGTTTATAATATCATTCTTCTTGCCTTCATTTTTTAAAATTGTTACATTACATCATCCTCATTAATGTTAAAAAATATATTTGTAGACACTTGAACTCTATGGTTTGATCTAGTAACCACAAAATTATCTTTCATGTTTAGGATTACTATTCCATATGAATTACAAAAATTGCAAGAAAGAAAGAAGCTAATTCTTTTTTGTTTAAGAATTTTACACTTCAAGCATTGTAGTTTAGAACATTACTATATGCTAATGGCTTGATTCCACTTCAATACCCTACAGTTTCCTCTCTTTACACTTATATACCCTTGTTTTTGGCAACACTTATGTACCGTAATGTTTTTAAAACTTATACT
The DNA here is from genome assembly GCF_001876935.1 of Asparagus officinalis. NCBI lineage: Eukaryota > Viridiplantae > Streptophyta > Magnoliopsida > Asparagales > Asparagaceae > Asparagus > Asparagus officinalis. Next base: position 119,605,036 of record NC_033800.1, read on the forward strand.
TAAATATTCAAAAGTTTCTAAAACATGCATTCAAATACCATCAATTATGCAAGAGAATTTCCCCTTGAAAATTCTCATGGGAAGCACATGCTAATTTTAATATTAGAACGTTTTGAACTTTTTACATTTCTTAAATTTAATGTTAGACATGTCCAAATTCTATTTTGAAATAGAATTTGGACATGTCTAACATTTTGAAATAGAATTATGGTAGTTTGAATAGTAAATTTAAAAATAACTAAAGGGTTATAATTTTCTAAATTAGTATGTGAGTGTTGCATTAGAACTTTTGGCGAAGAGTTATCATGTTTGCATAGATGAGGGTATTTAAGTGCGCGTTTTAAAAACTTTAGAGTGTATAAGTGCAAGTTTTAAAAATATTAGATTATATACGTGTTTCCAAAAATAGGTGATGGTATATAAGTGCAAGATTTAGAAACTTTATGGTATATAACTGTTACAAAAAATAATTGAAGGTATTTAAGTGCAAAAATTATGGATGGGGTGTTTTCCTTTCTTTCTTTTTTTGGGTGTAGGGCTGGGAGGGGGGTATATTGTCACGCCCCGGTTCCAAAATATAATAACTTGGAACGTGAGTCGACCGATAATGCAACCATACGGTTACATTCATGCCTCTAGATCATCCATGCAATTATGGAAAATATGAAACAATTTCTACAATAAATTTAGAAGGATAAATTTAAAGAAAAGTGTAGAGAAGTATACTTGCCACGATACGAACGCCGGTAGAAATCCCTAGGTGACTCCTCCTTCTCCTCTGGTAATTGGTCTACTTTCTTTCTTTTATTTTTTCCCTTTATTTTTTGAAAACTATCGTGAAGGAAAAAAAGGTAGAGGAAGAGGTTTTAAAGAGATAAAGTGGTCATGTGGTTAAAGGTTTTCTAGGAGGGGTTTTTCTGTTAAACGTGGGAGATCAAGTCACGAAGGGCTGTGAGAGATATTTTCCAAAAATATCTCTCACAAATCCTCGTCCATGAGAGATGAATCAAAGGTGGGTTTGAATCCTATATGGGCTTGCTAGATTGGGTCTTCGATAACTTGTTTTTTTTCAATCCTTTCATAATGTGGGCCTCTAAAAATTGATTTGCACCTAAAAGAAAAATGGATTATTACATCCTACCTACCTAAGAAAAGAAATTTCGTCATCAAAATTTATCCGACCAGTAGAAGAACTAAAAGTCACCTTTAGCAAAGAGATGTGGATAGCGTTAACGAATGTCGTCCTCTCACTCCTAAGTTGCCTCACCAGGCCCATGATGTCCCCAAGATACTAAGACAAGCAGGATAGTTCTGTTCTTGATGACCTTCTCCTATTTATCCAAAATAGCCATTGGTTGCTCTTCATACGACAGCTTTGTCCCAACTTGAAGCTCTGGGATGTCTAGGACATGTGTCTCATCTCACACATATCATCGAAGTTGTGATACGTGGAACACATCATGCACTCCTTCCAACGATGGAGGTAAAGCTAGCCGGTATGCCACCTCTCCTACTCTCTCTAATATCTCTAAAAGACCGATGAAATATGGAGTAAGCTTTCCACGGCTGCCAAATCTAATCACTCCTCTGGTTGGGGATATACTCAAGAAAACATGCTTTCTAACCTGAAACTATAGAAGTCACCTCTTAGTATTAGCCCAGCTCTTCTGTCTATCCTGAGCCGACCTAAGGTGCTCCCGTATTGCCTTTATCTTATCTACTATCTGCAATATCATCTCTGGTCCTAGTAGACATCGCTCTCCCAAGTCATCCCAGCATGTATGAGATCTACATTTTCTTCCATATAATGCCTGATACGGTGCCATCTAGATGCTGGCCTGATAATTGTTATTATAAGAAAATTCCACCAAGTGTAAGTGGTCTTCCCATGAGCCCTTGAAATCCAGCATACATGCTCGTAACATGTCCTCTAGAATCTGTATGGTCCTCTCTGATTGTCCATCTGTTTTAGGATGGTAAGACATGTTGTAACTCAGTCTAGTCCAAAGACACTGCCATAAGCTCCTCCAAAAGTGTGATAAAAATTGTGTCTCTATCTGAAACAATGCTAACTGGTACCCCATGCAAGCGTAATATCTCCCTCATGTACAGCTTCGCTAAACTCTCCATCATCTGTCCAACTCAAAATGGTATGAAGCGAGCTGACTTAGTGCGTCAATCTACTACTACCCATATGGTGTTTTTTCCCTTATGGTTCCTTGGCAGAGCAGCGACAAAGTTCATTGTAACATGTTCCCACTTCCGCTCGAGAATAGGAAGGGGTTGTAACCTAGCTATCATCTGATGCTCAGTCTTCACCTGCTAACATATTAAGCATTTTGACACAAATCAGGCTATCTCCATCTTTATTCCGAGCCACCAAAAATGTTCTCTCAAGTCTCGATACATTTTTGTGCCTCTCGAATGAATAGAAAGTACTAAACTGTACGCCTCCTCTAGTAGATCTCTTCTAACATCGCCTTTTAGCACACACAACCTACCACCAAATTGTAAGGATCCATCCTCATGTATTTGTAGATTAGTTCTCTCCCCATACTCCACTTGTTTCTTAAATTTTTGGTACCGAGCATCCTCAAATAGGGTAGCCTTGATCCGGTCCACCAGAGTTGACTGTAACTGCAAACTCATCAACTGTCTTCTTGTTCCAAGCAATATAATCTCCATGTTCATCCTCCAGAACTCAGCTAACTCTAGCTATCTAGTGAGTCTCATCGCCACATTCTTATTGTTAGACCCTAGAGGGGGGGGGGGGGGATTCTTCGTCCGAACTCGGATTTGAGTGATTCCGGGTGCGTTGGATGCGTGACGAAGAGTTCGATCCGCTCTAATGGTTGCATTGTCTTTAGAGTGGTCGAGGCATGGGGGGCATTGTCCTTTTTTGTGAGCAGTGCCGGGCTTCCGATTGGCACGGGTCTTCGTTGTTCCGAAATCCTATCCGCTCACGTGGCTCGTCGATTCACTTCAATCATTCATCAATGTCAATTGGGCTCATGTGGATCGGATGGTGACATTCATCGTCGCTCTTTAACACTGAACCGTTTGTGGAGACCTATAGGCAATTTTTGATGCCTACAGATACCCCCTCCAAAGTGTTCCGGACTCGTCTCTTTTATAGAAGAGGCTGGGATACTTTGGATGTGATTTGTCTGGCCTTCAGTCAGCATAAGGACCTGTGGTAAACTCTTGGCTCCTTCGATTTTCAGTCTATCCGATGCTTTGACGAATAGCTGAAGTTCTTCCGGCACTGCGTTTATCGCTTGGCCGTCGTCGGAGTCTTGAGTTTGCAGCTGATGAATTGAGTTTGGCTCGTGTCATTGGTGTTGACTTTGAACTACCTCCATCACATCGTGTTGACTTAGGGTTTTGGATCACCGTGTGTTGACTTTTTGTCGCAACGCGTTGACCGGCGTTGACCTAGGGTTACGCGTTGAACGGCGTTGATCCTTAGGGTTTCGAATCGTCAAACGTTGACTTTTGTCGCAACGCATTGACTGGCGTTGACCTAGGGTTATGCGTTGAACGGCGTTGACCCTTAGGGTTTCGAAACGTCAAACGTTGACTTTGCTCACAACCCGTTGAGTGGGGTTGACCTAGGGTTACGCGTTGACCGGCGTCTTTCGAATCGTCAAACGTTGACTTTTGTCGCAACGCATTGACTGGCGTTGACCTAGGGTTACGCGTTGAACGACGTTGACCCTTAGGGTTTCGAATCGTCAAACGTTGACTTTGCTCACAACCCGTTGAGTGGAGTTGACCTAGGGTTACGCGTTGACCGGCGTCCACCCTAGGGTTTTGATTCGTCAAAGGTTGACTTTTGGCGCAACCTGTTGACTGGGGTTGACCTAGGGTTACGCGTTGACCGGTGTTGACTCTAGGGTTTTGGATCGTCATACGTTGACTTTTGTCGCAATGCGTTGGCTGGCGTTGACCTAGGGTTACGCGTTGAACGGCGTTGACCCTTAGGGTTTCGAATCGTCAAACGTTGACTTTGCTCACAACCCGTTGAGTGGAGTTGACCTTTGTCGCAACGCGTTGACTGGCGTTGACCTAGGGTTATGCGTTGACCGGCGTGGACCCTAGGATTTTGAATCGTCAAACGTTGACTTTGCTCATACCCGTTGAGTGGGGGTTGACCTAGGGTTACGCGTTGACCGGCGTCCACCCTAGGGTTTTGATTCGTCAAAGGTTGACTTTTAGAGTTCATCAATTTTCAACTATTACCTAGGGTTACGCGTTGACCGGCGTCCACCCTAGGGTTTTGATTCATCAAAGGTTGACTTTTGGCACAACGCATTGACCGGCGTTGACCTAGGGTTACGCGTTGACCGGCGTGGACCCTAGGATTTTGAATCGTCAAACGTTGACTTTGCTCATACCCGTTGAGTGGGGGTTGACCTAGGGTCGTGGTCCCCCCCCTCTTGTTTGGCCTTTTCCTCTTTTGTCTTTTGCTCATGGTCCCCCCCTTCTTTTAATTCAAATTTCAAAAGAGGGAGAGTTCCCTCCTCTTTGGCTCAAAACCGAAATTCCTCCTCTTATTTTCGGTTTTGAGAGTCCTTCTTCCCCAAGAGCTTTCCCCCATTGATTCACTTTCAATAACCCATTAACCCTTCAAGAGGAGCTCGGATTTTGGGTGCCTCCTATTGGCCGAAAGCTTGCTTCTCCAAGTAGGGTTCTCTCTTTCGTCTCCAAGCTCAAAGGGAACCCCTTTGATTTGGTAAGCTCTTCTTCACAATCCTATTATTTTCTTGTAAAGATTGCATTTTTATTCTTGTAGTAGGCAAAGGTTGTGTATGCACAATGTTTTGGGGTGTTTTGTGCAAAAGAGGCAATATGGCCGAATTTTGGGGGGCTTATTTGCAAAAAATGGGACTGAAATTTTGTGAGGGCTTATTTGCAAAATGGGACTGAAATTTTGAGGCTTGGATTTCATTCCCCTTTGGTAACAATTTGGATGGGTGTTTCATGCAAAAAGACCATACCTCATTGAGGGTTTTATGTGCAAATGTGGGGCCGAAAAGTTTCGGGGGCTTATTTGCAAAAGTGGCTGAAGAATTGGGGTGGTGTTCATGTAATAGAGGACTGCAGTTAGGACCTAAATTACATGTTCATTTGGCCAAAAGCTTGAGGGGTATTTTAGGCAAGAGGACCAAAAGTTGTTGGAGGGGTTTATTTGCAAAACAGCCCATAAATGTCTTAGAGGGGCTTATTTGCAAAAGGCAGTGAACTTATGGCTGAAATCCAATGAGTTTTGACCACGAACTCATGATCAAAATTTTGATAAGGCATGTGGAGCCCAAACCAAGATTTTGTAGAGGGGCTTTTATGCAAAATTGGCTGAATTCTGCAAAAGGGCTCATTTGCAAATTTTAACCAAAATTGTGGGGTACCGGGGTGTGTGATTAGGGTCTTATGCTAATCTAATCCTAATTAAATACCAATTAAAATTATATTGATTAATTTAATCTTGCAAGATATGAATATGAACAATAATGATGAATAAGAGTGCGCTAAGCAAAACACAAACACACGATATGTTTACGAGGTTCGGTTCCCACGACCTACGTCCCCGCTCCTCACCTCAAGGAGATATCCACTATCACAATCTGGTTTGGAAGCCGGAACTTCTACACACTCGGTTTACAAGTTCACCGAAAACTCTCACACTACACAATCACTCAACAATCACACTTTACACACTAAGTGTAGGAATCTAGCCCGTGTCCTCCTCCTCAAGTGCTCGATTACAACCTCTCCCTAGGTTCGTCAATCGACGCCACTCCTATTGGATTTGACCCCGTCTCTCTCTCCTCACACTTTTCTCGGTGTACAAGTGTATTACAAGTGATTCTCACAAATAAAAGTTAAATACAATGATTTGTTCTCAATTAACAAGTGAGAACACAATGAAGCTCACACTCACTAAATCACACCCCACAACCTACAATATATAATATGAAAATATCAAGCTCAATAAGTGTGTGTGATAATAGTGAATCAAACTCAATAAATAACTCAATGAATATAGCTAATCAAATAAAAGTGAAATAATAAGCTATATGGAAAGAGTTTAGAAAAACTTCTCAATGAACAAGAGGAGCTGAAGAAATGATGATCCCAATAGGATATGAGAGCCTCTTCTTGTTGTAGAAAACTTTCTCTTGAAAATTGATTAACGAAACAACTCTTAAACGCGATTAATATCTTGTTAAACAACAAACTTGGATTTCTTAGTTGTTAGAGAAGAAGAGCAGCAATGAGATATATATAGCACCCCAAAACAACAGCTAGAAATAAGTAAAAGACCAAAAGACCCATTTGAAAAAACTAGCCGTTACACACTATCTGACAACTCGGCGGTCGACCGGTCCGGTTGACCGCTTAGTTCAAAAACCCAGAGAATGAACTTTTAAAGCTGGCGGTCGACCAGCATAAATTTTTGGTCGAACGAATGGAAATTTCGGTCGACCGATGAAAATTCCGGTCGACCGGAAAACTCTCTGGAAATTTACTCAGAAAAGGAACAACTGTCGGTCGACCGTACCGGTCGACCGAAATCTGACATATGCACATTTCCAGGTTTTGGGGCTGATTAGAAAATCCATGAAAAATATCAAATTGAATCCAAAAATAATGAAACTTTGGGAAAAGTTTCTAAATGATAAAATAAACATGTTTGAAAAGAAATTTTTGGAAAATCAATTTTCGTTTGTGAAAACTACCCGTTTTTGAAAACTGCTTAGAAAAACTGTTTTTATATGAAAGTGAAAGTCAATATAGAACTTGTAAATATGTTTATATATGTTATGCATATATTCTATGTATACAATGAAATATTAAAGAGCTGTAAGCATGAGAGAAAAGTTATTGTAACAACGTTTGATGAGAAATCATTTATATGATAGAAAACATCAAAAATCGTGTTAAGTGTACATATATTGAGCTTAGATATAATCATACAATATATGTAAGTAAACTAAACAATATACCTAGGTAAAACCACACAATAGAACTTGAATCTTTAACGCTTGACTGACTTGTGTTGAAATACCTGAAAAGAAACCATAAACACAAAAACACTAGAAAACTTATTAGTAATAAATTGTTTGCCAAATCATCATCAAAACTATAGGGTCAACAATCTCCCCCTTTTTGATGATGGCAAACAATTTAATATGAACACAATAAACTGATAATCCCACATATAAGCCAAACATAGACAAATCATATATGAATGATCATATGAACCAATGAAAGAGCACATTAACCATATATGGAGCAAGTATGATCTATATGAACTATATATATGTGGATTTTCTCCCCCTTTGACAACATCAAAAAGGGAAAAATGAAAGATAGGAGCAAAGCTCCCCCTGTTTATAAGCATAGATAAATAAAGAAGTGTATGTTAAAGGCTCCCCCTGTCAAATATAATAAATGACACTAAAGAGTATGTAAAGGAGCTACGCATACTAAACAAACATAAACATTACATAAAACAAGGAACGCATTAAAAGCAACTTATTTTCCACACACCAAAAACATGAATATGGTTTTAACTATGCATTGATCATTGATCATAGAAGAAACAAACTAAACATAATAAGTCACAAATCATCACATAAGTATTTTGAAACAACAAAAAAAAAGATTGTTCAACAATTAAGAACACATAGGAGTTCACATGAAACTACATAAGCATTTGATATCAACCCATACATAAAAGTTCACATGAATCCATACTAATAAGAGTTATTACACTCAAACTAAAAACAGAGTTATCAAGTTTTACAAACCAGAAGAGAACATAAAAACAAATAGAAACATCACATAAAGAAACTCAAATCAGTCATCACCTCCACCAACATCATCATCACCACTACCATAGAATCAGAAGAGCCTGAGCCATCAGCAGAATCCTCACCAGAATTAGACTTAGAATTAGAAGGGATCCCGAGAGACTGACGCTGGTATGAAAGAATAGTCCTAACATCCTTCTGAATAGATGAGACTTAAGTCTCAAGGAGATCCAGACGGTCACAAATATCAGAAGTGGATGAGGTAGAGGCTCTAGAACGGGAACGAGAGGATGATGAAGGAGTGGAATCAGAGAAGGAAATCTGCATTCTAGATATAGAAACCCTATCAAAGAAATCCTTCTTAGATTCAATGTTGGGTTCATTTGTGAGGTCAACATTGAAGTGTTTGAAGATGAGGGTGAGAAAAGAGCCAAATGGTAGAAATTTTGTGTGCTTTGATGCCATATTATTAACAAAGATAGTTGCCCAATCCACTTTGATTTTGGCAAAAATGGCATAAACAGCATTAATCTTATCAGAAGCAAAATGATCAAAGCTACCGGTTTTAGGAATTAAGTTTTGAGCAAAAATTCTAGCAATGAGTTTTGCATTTGAGTTGAGAGAATTGTTGTTCATGAGATAAGAGCAACCGGGCTTAAACATAAGTTGATTTACAGCTGGATCACTAAGATCAATAGACTTGAGCTCAACGTCGCTTGTTGGGATTTTAAGAATCCCTGCAAGTTCGTTGGCAGAAAAAGATATAGCAATATTTTTAACAGATGAGGTTATGGTCAAGCTACCATCAGCAGAAGATGATGTGGACAAGTTGGCATAAAACAGATAAACTAAAAAGGGATAATAGGGAACTTTATGTGCTTCATCTAGCAATCTATCTAATCCAACATTTCGAAGAATAGTCTGAGTATCATACAAGATTAACTCAAGATATTTGATATATCTAGTTGGAATGATTTTCAATTTACATAGTTCCCTATATTTCCTAACAAGAGGTTTAAAAAGCAGATAATCCTCATAATGTGAAGCTTTTATAGAGGAGGAACTGGTTTCAGGTTTAGATCTCTTTTTGGAGGGTTTAGGAGGCATGATAAGTTAGGGTTTAGACAAGATAAGAGAAAATTTTTCAATTTCCTGTAAACAAAAACAAATTTAGAGCAAATTAACAAAATGCCCTAAAACTAAAACCCTAGATTAAGAAAAACAATCACTAGAGTAATCAAATAGGATCAAATAGATGAGAAGGAAATCATTACCTAGCAAAAGCTGACAGAAATCGACGGAGAGAGGGAATTTCGGTCGATGGATGCGGGCGACCGTGAAGGGAAATGATAGATCGGGAAAAAATTGTTAAATTGAGGGGAAAATGAAGAGTCGGGTCAAGGAGATGATGAGTGAACGGTTAGGATGTCTCCAAGGGTTAGATCAATGATGATGAGTAGTTCGGGTTTGAAACAGAAACCCAATAAAACCGAAACCCAATAAATCGAAAACATAGCTGCTGCAGGAAATTTAATTTCGGTCGACCGACGCGGTCGACCGGAACGATTTCAGAGAGTTCGTCGGTCGACCGGGTCGGTCGACCGAAAGAAGGTAAGAGGGTAGATAAACAAAAAAAATGGTTTTTGAGATATTTTTCAATATAAACCCTTTTGGAAATTTGTTTTACAATCTACTAAAAGTTTTATAAGATATATATAAGTGATTTTGTCTATTAAAAACATATAAATAATTTATTTTGACATAAGGAATATAATTTGTCATTCAAAGCCAAAAAAGAAATTATTCAAAAAAAAATAAAAACAAAACAAACCATTAAAAAAATACTATACAAGTCTTTTTGGTACCCAAATTATTTTGGTACCACTAGAACTTGGGACATGACCCCTATCATTTAAATCCAAGGCCCTAGGGTTATGAACCCGTTTGGGCGTATTTTGTGCACCGATACGATCAAAGCAAAAATTGTAAACCACAATAATCATATTTATACACATGAGCATGTTTATGATTTACACTATGTGTGTGTACATGTGTATGTGATGAAGAAGCTTGATGGGATGCACAATCATGTGTAGGCTTGTCAATTTTTGGTGCATTATGACAAAATTGAGCTAAATGGCCTTTAAGACCGCAAATAGAACATTTGTGAATTTTGTCATACATATGTGCATAGTGAATAGGTTTCTTGGAAGAATTAACATTAACCTTTGCACATAAGTCCATAAGCTTTTTATTATTAGCAATACAAGTATTTAGTGTTGAATCTAAGGTAGATATTCTTTTTCTCATTTGATTCAACTCATCATTGTGCATACAAGTATTGCTATTAGAAGTAGGATAAACAAGATTACTCATCATAGATTTTAACTTATCTACTTCTAACATAGCATCACGTTTTTCATGAAGCAAACTAGCATTTTCAATTTTCAAATTTTCATTGCATTCTTTAAGAATTTTATTTTCATTTGCAATAAAATTAAACTTAGTAGCTAGTGTTTCATGAGTGGATTTCATATTAACATACTTACTCTTTGCATCAATATAGCAATTGTGTAATTTTTCAAACTCAAGAGCAAGTTCATCAAAAGTAATATTATCATCGTTATCGCATACCTCACTAGGGTTATCACCTAGTGGTAATGTACATGGGGATGAGGCTTCCTTAGGACTCAAAGCAAGATTTTCCAATGCTTGTTGAATAGCCTCCAATTTCCCTTCATGTGCTTCAATAAATTTCCATAAAGCGTGAGCACTATCAAAATTAGCAAATTTGTTAGAAAACGATGAGTGAAAAGCGCTAATCAAATATTCTAACAAAAGCTTATTCATGTTAAACAATCTTTTATCATTCTTGCACCATTTGGATTTTTCCAAGGTGGGAACAACATAGGCATCCTCAATAATTTCCCATAAATCAAATTGATTAGATTGAACAAAAAGTTTGAATCTAATACGCCATTGAGCATAGGGAAAAATATCCAAATGAGGAGCAATATTAATAGCATATCCTAAACAAGATAAATCATACATATCCATAGAGATAAAATGCAAGAAACACAATGTAATCAAAATTAGATTAGCACAAATACAAAAAAACTTGGATCTTTAACTCAAGGCGGTTAGTCCTTAAAAAAAAGAGCACCAAGCTCTGATACTAATTGTTAGACCCTAGAGGGGGGGTGATTAGGGTCTTATGCTAATCTAATCCCAATTAAATGCTAATTAAAATTATATTGATTAATTTTTTTCTTGCAAGATATGAATATGAACAATAATGATGAATAAGAGTGCGCTAAGCAAAACACAAACACACGATATGTTTATGAGGTTCGGTCCCCACGACCTACGTCCTCGCTCCTCACCTCGAGGAGATATCCACTATCACAATCCGGTTTGGAAGCCGGAACTTCTACACACTCGGTTTACAAGTTCACCGAAAACTCTCACACTACACAATCACTCAACAAACACACTTTACACACTAAGTGTAGGAACCTAGCACGTGTCCTCCTCCTCAAGTGCTCGATTACAACCTCTCCCTAGGTTCGTCAATCGACGCCACTCCTATTGGATTTGACCCCGTCTCTCTCTCCTCACACTTCTCTCGGTGTACAAGTGTGTTACAAGTGAATCTCACAAATAAAGGTTCAATACAATGATTTGTTCTCAATTAACAAGTGAGAACACAATAAAGCTCACACTCACTAAATCCCACACTACAACCCACAATATATAATATGAGAATATCAAGCTCAATAAGTGTGTGTGATAATAGTGAATGAAACTCAATAAATATAACTCAATGAATATAGCTTAATCAAATGAAAGTGAAATAATAAGCTATATAGGAAAGAGTTTAGAAAACTTCTTAATGAATAAGGAGAGCTGTAGAAATGATGATCTCAATAGAATTTGAAAGCCTCTTCTTGTTGTAGAAAAACTTCTCTTGAAAACAGATTAACGAAACAACTCTTAAACAGCTCTTAAACGCGATTAATATCTTGTTAAACAACAAACTTGGATTTCTTAGTTGTTAGAGAAGAAGAGCAGCAATGGGGTATATATAGCACCCCAAAACAACAGCTAGAAATAAGTAAAAGACCAAAAGACTCATTTGAAAAAACTAGCTGTTACACACTATCTGACAACTCGGCGGTCGACCGGTCCGGTCGACCGATTAGTTCAAAAACCCAGAGAATGAACTTTTAAAGCTGGCGGTCGACCGACATAAATTTTCGGTCGACCGAATGGAAATTTCGGTCGACCGATGAAAATTCTGGTCGACCGGAAAACTCTCTGGAAATTTACTAAAAAAAGGAACAACTATCGGTCGACCGTACCGGTCGACCGAAAACTGATATATGTACATATTCAGGTTTTGGGGCTAGTTTGAAAATCCAGAAAAAATATTAAATCAAGTCCAAAAATAATAAAACTTTGGGGAAAGTTTCTAAATGATAAAATAAACATGTTTAAAAAAGAAGTTTTAGAAAATCAATTTTCATTTGTAAAAACTACCCGTTTTTTGAAAACTGCTTAGAAAACCTGTTTTTATATGAAAGTGAAAGTCAATATAGAACTTGTAAATATGTTTATATATGTTATGCATATATTCTATGTATACAATGAAATATTAAAGAGCTGTAAGCATGAGAGAAAAGTTATTGTAACAACGTTTGATGAGAAATCATTTATATGATAGAAAACATCAAAAATCGTGTTAAGTGTACATATATTGAGCTTAGATATAATCATACAATATATGTAAGTAAACTAAACAATATACCTAGGTAAAACCACACAATAGAACTTGAATCTTTAACGTTTGACTGACTTGTGTTGAAATACCTGAAAAGAAACCATAAACACAAAGACACTAGAAAACTTATTAGTAATAAATTGTTTGCCAAATTATCATCAAAACTATATGGTCAACACTCATCACCACATGCTTCCTGCTCAAATGATCTGGCACCACATAAACTCGTCCTAGGTAAAATTGTAAATCAAGATCGTAATCTTCCATAAGCTCTAACCACCTCCGTTGCCTCATGTTGAGCTCCTTTTTAGTGAAGATATATGTAGGCCGTTAAAAAATTATTGCAGATAGTTGATCCCCACAAAGCACTGATGATGGAGGTTATGATCTGACGATCTTCACATCAATAGACTAAAGTTACAATCTGACGACTTTTACGATAGTAACCGATGACAGTTACAAATTGACGATTCTCACCACAACAGACGAGAGTTACAAATTGACGACTCTCATGTTTTCAAGAGCCAAATTCAAGAAGATAATCCTTGTAACACTCTAACAAAAGAGATTACAACTTGATGATCTCTTCAAAGCAACATGCGAAAGTCATCACCGGGTTCAAAGCTCAAAACACGGAGCTCACCACCGTGTTCCAAGTTCAACACGCGAAAGTCATCATCGCATTCCAAGTTCAAAACACGGAGTTTACCACCGTGTTTCAAGTTCATAAGACAAAGCTCACTACTATGTTTTTAGTTCTAAACGTGAGGGTCGTTTCCATAACACGAATCTCGTGTTTGATTAATTCAAACATATTTTAAACGGTTAAAAAACCATATTTTAATAATTAAGAGCATTAAACCCTAATTAAGGAGTGATTTAAGAGGGTGGTTACACCCCTTAAACCCCTATAAATTGCTGAGAAGTTAGCTACAAAAGGATCCTTTTTTGGATCATCGTGAATTGGCTTTGGTTGGAGTTTTTGGAGCTTTGAAAGCTTAGCTTTTGAACCATTTTTGGTTGAAGAATTGATCGGCTTATTTCGATTAAAAAGGATTAGTTCCTCTTCTAAAATTGACTCTTTTACAAAGTTCTTAAACTCGTCCATAGTTTTTAAACTCATTAAGAGTTCAAAACTTGCCTTGCAAGTTCTTCATGATGTCAAGTCAAGAGGAATAGACTAACATTCCACAAAGTCAATGGCTCAGATAGTCAATAGGATAGAAGAATCAAACTCCCATAGCTAACAAGAAGAACCCAGTTTTAAACAAAGGGAAGGATCTCTATCGATCTTTCTCTCTTTTGTAAATTGGGTAACCTATAAGAAAAATTGTAAATTTCTTTTTCTAAGTTAGTTAGAGAGATTACTATGAGAGATTGCATTTACTCTTTTCCTAAGTTAGTTAGGAATATTAATACAAATTCATTTCCTCTTATTTCTTATTTAAAATTTTTCCAATAAATAAAAGATGGCGACTCTGCTGGGGATGAGCTTTTCACCAATGAAGAAGTGGTGACACAATCCGAAACTAACCTCGCTAGAAGGACGGTTGAAGCTCTTACTGTAGAGTTCGATCAAGCCAAGTAAGAGAAGTTTCTCTCCTCTAGATCCCTTAGCCCCAAAGCTATGCGCAAGAACTGCAAAGTCTCCAAGGAGACTTCTTCTCTTGACTCGCCAAAGGAATGTCTCTCCTTTGGATCTTAAAATTCATATAGCTCATCTGCAAAGAGGGAGATTTAGCTCCAATTAAACTCATCAATCGAGTTAGAAGTCTTACACCCGTACCCAAACAAAAGGTACCAGGTCATAAGAGGCCTATTACCGTGACTAACTTGATCACTAAAGATAGTGATGTCGCAACAAAAGCCTTAAATCAAGCTAAGAAGAATGCTACTCGATAAAGGAGAAGGTCTCTACGATGAGCACAGTTCCGAGAAAGCCAATCCTCCAACCAACGCAAGCCCCGTGTTTGTGAGCCTCAACACGAGCTTCGTGCTTCTATTTTAAAACGTGAACCTCGCATTTATGTTCCCAAGCAAGAGCATCATGAGCTACGCTAAGCACGACCCTCAATGGTGCATTCCATAGATGAAACACGGACCTCGAGTCAGCGTTAAACGCGAACCTGAGCTTTGCGTTACTCAATACACGAACCTCGTGTTCAGAAAGGGGTTGAATGTGACCCTGGCATCCACACTCTCAAACGCAACCCTCGCATTCAGTTGCCCAAACATGAACCTTGCGTTCAATTACTTAAACGCAACCCTCACATTTTATTGTTAAAACATGACTCTTGCGTGATGTGTTGCATTCAGGGTGACCGACATGGATTTCAAACAATAGATTTGGGCCTAATTAATAAAACCTAATACAGAACCGGGTGTATACTATGGACTTTTGGGGAGCTGTCCCGAACCTCACTGGGGGGTTGTCTACTCCCCTCGGACTCCCAGACGGGGGCGCGCCGCCCCCTAGACCCCCGACTCACTGATCGGGTAGGGAGACCCCCGTATTGGGTTATTCGTAGCGTGACTAGACTGATGGGAGGACATAAGAAGTCCACAAATTCAAGGCATCTTAACAAGATTCATGTTCACCAGGAGTCAGTTCTACCCAATCATAGGCAGGGGTTCTAATTCAAACATGAGTCTCTGCAATAGACTTAAGAGAGTTCATATCGAGAGAAAGACTAGTACAATAGGTCGCTCGTTCATGCCAATGTGAACGACTAATTTTTACGGTCCTCTCGGGATGTCAATGCTATTTACATGCAGTCAAACCATCGGTGACCGATTAACAAACATCGCTTTACTCAGTAAGCGACAATGTTCCCACAAGAAGACAACTTTGGAAGAATAGTACTTTGGAGTCACTTCTAACATGGTGAGTATAGGGAGATCATCAGACGGATCAGTCCTATAACATGAAAGAGATCCTGGGTGAGTCTGATGGAATCTATCAACATACTCAGACTCGAAAGGGAGTCATACCTCCCATTAACTATCAGAAGTTGGCTAAAGAAATTGAGTCTGATGATGAACACTTAGCCATCGTAGAATCTCAATCTTTTAGCTCTTTTACAGAACACAAGACCTTTATTTATATGGCAGGATATCTTAATGATCTTATGAAGAGACTTGATGAGCAGCAAGCCATGCTCAAAGCACATAAGGAGGCTATTAATAAACTTTGGGTCTTAATGGCTCAAATTGAAGCAGATAGGGCCAACTCTCCAAAAATAAATTCGCCATCCCAGCTCAAATCTTCCCGAAGAGCAGGATCATTTTCATCGAAGGGGAAGGAAAAAGCAATTGAGACTTTCGATCAAGAAGCTCACAACATAAAATCTTCCTCTGAAGAAGGAAGAGATGTCGAGGATGAGCAAAATTCTCAGTCGGTTAAAATAGAAGAACTGGAAGTCCATCTCAATGCTATTGCCAATAGACGCAAGCTCCAAGATGAGAGAGTTGTTAGGCCTTATCCTGCCGAATAGGATGAAGCCCCTTATCCTCCAAAGTTTGAAGTTGCGACCTTACAAGCTTTTGATGGCACGAGGTCACCGAACTGACATATCTACTATTTAAAGTCATAGACTAGGAATGTGGTATCAAATGATGCCATATTGGCTCGGTTGTTCATCGGCACCCTTAAGGGGGTTATCTTTGAATGGTTTATGAAACTACTTGTAGAATATATCCAAAAGAAGGCGAAACTAGAGAGACTCTTCCTGTCAAGATTCCTCGAAGACGACATAGAAGTCTTCGTCCCTACCCTTCTTGCTACTAAGCAAAAGAAGGGAGAGCATATCAAAGTCTTTATCAAGAGATTCCGAAGCATAGCTCTTCAATGTTCGACAGGTATAATATAGTCTACATTGGTGGAAACCTGTTGACACAACCTGCAGACCAACCTCCTAGCCTAAATGGGGGTTATAGAGTGACGTTCCTGGGACAACTAGTTTCCCAAGGTGAACAGGCTCGAGAGATTATTGCCAGGCTCAAATTTGAAGAAGAAAGCATGGTTAAGACTGAAAATGATAAGGTCACAACACTATCAAGTTAATAATACACCTCTGATAGTTAAAGTCATTCGACATCATGCAGGCACATCATCCTTCCGGAGTGGGAGTTGGTTATTTGGAATTTATTAGAGTTGTCATCCTCCCCAAAGCAACTTATCAATCTTTCCTAGTAAAATGATAAGTCTACAAAACTATCAAGTTAACAATACACTTCTGATAGTCTATTTCCTCTAAATTCTCCTACCAATCCGCTTCAATAGGATGACGGGTCCATAAAACTATCAAGTTAACAATACACTTCTGATAGTCAATTTTCTCTAAATTCTCCCACCAATCCTCTTCAATAGGATGGCGGGTCCACAAAACTATCAAGTTAGCAAAACACTTCTGATAGTCTATTTCCTCAAATTTCTCCCACCAATCCTCTTCAATAGGATAGCGGGTCCACAAAACTATCAAGTTAACAATACACTTATGATAGTCCATTTTCTCCTAATTCTCCCATCAATCCTCCTCAATAGGATGACGGGTCTACAAAACTATCAAGTTAACAATACATTTCTAATAATCTATTTCCTCAAAGTCAACCGTTACCTCTGATAGTTGACTCTCCAACCCCTTGTGAAAAATAGTGGCCTACTATGTGATGTGCCTCTATTCCAATCACTGTCATCATACTTCCATGACGCTGAATGACTTGATTACTTTCACATAGTCATTCCTACAAATGACGTTGTTCATTGTTAGTGGCCTACCATGTGATGTGCCTCTATTCTGATCATAGTTGTTATACTCTAATGTTACTGAATGACTTGATGGATAGTGGCCCACTAGGCAACGTGTCCTATCTACCCCTTTTTCTTCCACTGCTAAGTCTCAGTCAAGACTGTGGGTTGATTATTTGTTATTTCTAAAATAGAATAACGAATTCTTAAAACTATTAAGTTAACAAAATACCTCTGACAGTATACGCACTTCAACGTGCATCACCACCAAAATCAACTAATCAATCATCTTCAATAGGATGATAAGTCCACAAAGTTGTTCAAACAGCAACAGAACCCCATCAAGTTAACAATACACCTATGACAAAACCAACTTATTGACTCTCTTCAATAGAGCGATAGGTCCTCAAAATCTTGTTCAAATCATAAGTACACAATTTCAATAAGTTAATACCACACCTCTAACAAAACCAACTTATCGACTCTATTCAATAGAGCAATAGGTCCTCAAAATCTTATTTAAATTACAAGTACATAATTTTGTTAAGTTAATATCACACCTCTAATAAAATCAACTTATCGACTCTCTTTAATAGAGAGATAAGTCCTCAAAATCTTGTTCAAATCACAAGTACACAATTTCGTTAAGTTAATACCACACCTCTGACAAAATTAACTTATCAACTCTCTTCAATAGAATGATAGGTCCTCAAAATCTTGTTCAAATCACAAGTATACAGTCTCATCAAGTTAATATTACACCTCTAATGACAAAATCAATTTATCAATCCTCTTCAATAGGATGAAAAGACCCCAAATTACTGTTATGTTAATATCATACCTCTAACAGTTAAACCCCCATGAACTTGGTCTTTTCAACAGAATGACAAGTGTTCATTGTCAAAGCGCGAGGATCATACCCACATTCTAAATTCCAAACGTGAGGGTCATTCTCGTGTTCCAAATTCCAAACGCGAGGGTCATCCTCGCGTTCCAAATTCAAAACGCGAGGGTCATCTCTGCGTTCCAAATTCAAAATATGAGGGTCATCCCCACGTTCCAAATTCCAAATACGAGGCTCATCCCCGTGTGCTAAATTCCAAACACAAGGGTCATCCCTGTGTTCCAAATTCCAAATGCGAGGGTCATCCCCGTGTTCCAAATTCCAAATACGAGGGTCACCCCCGCATTCTAATATCAAAACACGGAGGTCACCTCTGTGTTTCAAAGGCAATATGCGAGACTCACTTCCGCGTTTCACAAGACAAATGCGAGGCTTACCTCCGCTTTTTAGAAGCCAAACATGAGGTTCACCTCTACATTTCAGAAGCAGAAGCATGGTTCTCACCCTTGCATGTGTCTTGAGTAGAAAATCCCTTCAACTAAGTCTATGATACCTTCAAAAGGGATGTAGTGAACAAGTCTTCTATGATAAGGAACCAACAATTCTAAGATCAAAATTGAGATCCAAAGTATTTCAAAATTTCGTTCCAGTCAATCACGAACTTTTGAAAACTTTGGAGGGGGTTCTATAGGCTGTCAAAAAATTACTACAGATGATTGATCCCCACAAAGCACTGATGATGGAGGTTATGATCTAATGACCTTCACATCAACAGACGAAAGTTGCAATCTGATGACTTTCACGACAGTAACCGATGGGAGTTATAAATTGACGATTCTTACCACAACAAACGAGATTTACAAATTGACGACTCTTATGTTTTCAAGAGCCAAATTCAAGATGACGATCCTTGCAACACTCTAACAGAAGAGATTACAAGTTGATGATCTCTTCAAAGCAACATGCGGAAGTCATCACCATGTTCCAAGCTCAAAACCTGGAGCTCACCACCGCATTCCAAGTTCAACACGTGAAAGTCATCACCGTGTTCCAAGCTCAAAGCGTGGAGCTCACCACCGCATTCCAAGTTCAACATGCGGAAGTCATAACCGTGTTCCAAGCTCAAAATGCGAAGCTCACCACTGCATTCCAAGATCAAAACATGGAATTCATCATTGCATTCCAAGTTCAAAATGCGGAGTACACCACTACATTTCAAGTTCAAAACGTGGAGCTCACTATCATGTTTTTAGTTCTAAACGCGACAGTCGTTTCCATAACATGAATCTTGCGTTTGACTGATTCAAACACATTTTAAACGATTCCAAAATTATTTTTCATGAATTAAGGGCATTAAACCCTTATTAAGGAGCAATTTAAGGGGGTGGTTACACCCCTTAAACATCTATAAAAAGCTAAGAAGTCAACTACAAAAGGATCCTTTTTTGGATCATCTTGAATTGGCTATGGTTGGAGCTTTTGGAGCTTTGAAAACTTGGCTTTGAACCATTTTCGATTGAAGAACTGATCGGCTTATTCCAATTAAAAAGGATCAGTTACTTTTGTAAAATTAACTCTTTTACAGAGTTCTTAAACTCGTCCAGAGTTCTTAAACTCATTAAGCGTTCAGAACTTGCCTTGCAAGTTCTTCCCGATGTCAAGTCAAGAGAAATAGACTAACGTTCCACGAAGTGATGTGCTCGGATCATCAATAGGATACAAGAATCAAACTCCTATTGCCACTAAGAAGAATCCAGTTTTAAACAAAGAGAAGGATCTCTGTCAATCTTTCTTTCTATCTTTTGTAAATCGAGAAACCGATAAGAAAAATTATAATTTCTTTTTCTAAGTTAGTTAGAGAAACATTATTGTGAGAGATTATATTTACTCTTTTCCAAAGTCAGTTAGGGAGATTAATACAAATTCATTTCCTCTCATTTCTTCTTTAAATTTTTTCTGATAAACAATATACTTTAAACTTTTATGATCTGTGTACACCTCCACTCTCTATCCTAAAAGATAGTGCCGTCATAGCTTAAATGCAAAAATTACCGCCGCTAATTCCAGATCATGAACCAGATAGTTCCTCTCATGTGTCTTCAGCTGTCTAGACGCATAAGCTACTACCTTCGCATGTTGCATCAGAACATAACCTAAACCTAAACCAGAAGCATCCTATGCACTCTAAATCCTCCTGATTCATCCGGAATTGCCAAAACTGGTGTTGTCATCAACTTGTTCTTCAACTCCTCAAATGATGCTTGACACTCTTGAGCCCACACAAACTTGACCTCCTTCTGAGTCAACCTAGTAAGTGGTCCTGCAATCTTAGTAAAATCCTTTATAAATTTCCTGTAGTATCTTGCCACCCCTAAGAAACTCCATACTTCTATTACAGATGTAGACGGATCCAACCTCAACACCGCATCAACCTTCTTCGGGTCTACATTGATACCTGCTCCTGAAATTACATGCTCCAGAAAGGACACTTGCTCCAGTCAAAACTCACACTTGTTCAATTTTCCATAGAACTTCTCCTTCCGTAGGATTTCCAACACTGTCCATAGATGCTCTGCATGATCTTCCTTAGTCTTGGAGTATACAAGAATGTCATTGATGAACACTACTACAAACTAGTCGAGATACTAGGAAAACACCTTGTTCATCAAGCTCATAAATGTAGATGGAGCATTTATTTCTCCGAACAACATCATCAGGAACTCATAATGCCCCTACCATATGCGGAATGCGGTATTGGGTATGTCTTCCTTTCTCACCTTCAGCTGATGATAACCTGACCTGAGGTCCAACTTAGAAAACACCTTAGCTTCTCCGAGCTGATCGAAAAGATCATTAATCCTGAGAATTAGCTATTTATTTTTGACAGTAACTCGATTCAACTCCCTTTAGTCAATACATATCCTTCGGCTACTATTCGGCTTTGGCACTAACACCACTAGTGCTCCCCAAGGTGAAGTACTAAGCCTGATAAATTTCTTATCAAGATACTCTTGGATTTTCTTTCGCAACTGCTCTAAATCTGCTATCGGCATCCGGTAAGGTGGTTTTAAGATGGGTGCAACTCCTAGAATAAGATCGATGATGATCTCTATATCTCTATCTAGTGGCAGACCCGACAACTCATTAGGTAAAACATCAAGGAACTCCTCAACAATTTCTAGTATGGGCTTCTCCTTAACCTCCATACAGGTTAATACTCCATCCATGCCAGCTTGATATTCTGGCTGCTCCATCACTTTGCTACCACTCATGAATTCAAACTCTGGGTGATCTGGTATCTTGAACACTACGCTTCTGCGTCAGTAGTTGATCGTAGCATAGAAGTTGTAGAGTCAGTCCATCCCCAAAATAACATTGAACCTGTTAGTGTTAATAACTAACAAGTTTGCAAATAGCTCCCTACTATAAACTACCACTGGGCATTTCTTACTCTCCCTACTAGACAATAACACCCCGCTACTGGTATGGATATTCCAGCTTGCATCTAAATTATCACATAGTATAGTGTGTCATGCAATGAACTGAGCAGATATAAAATAGTGCGATGTCCCAGAATCAAAAAGGGTAAATGCAGGGACTTAATAAACCAAAATGATACATGTGACTACATCACCAGATGCGTCTTCCTGCCCAGCAGTAAGTGTCAGAACCTGACCTTGTCTCTGCTGCTGCTGAGCTTGCTGACTGTACTGTCCTGGGCACCTCTGCTGATACTGTGACTGCTATGAGTGCTGAAAATGGGGACCTCTCCACTGTCTCTGGCCTTGAAATTGTTGACCCCTCTGATATCCTCGAAACATCTATTGCTGTGTGGGAAGTGATGACCTTAGATGTTGTCCACTCGATCTAGTCTGGCCTGTTGGTACTATCGCTCTACCTGAAGTTCCTTCTGAAACTCCTCTACTAGGACAAGTGGTGAGCTGATGATCTGCCACCCTACATGCTAGGCACAAACCGTTAGCTCTTTTACAGTCCTTCATCAAGTGCCCCGACCTGCTACAAAAATGGTAAAACATGTTGGTTGGCTGCGAAGCTGGTCTCATAGTCCCTATCTGCTGGATCTTAGCCGGTGCTCCTCCTATTTGAGGCTTCTGCTAGTTACCTCCAGAGGTCTGTCCTACAAGGCGCTTGTTTTCCCCTCTCCTCACCGAGTTCGTGATCCCAATCAACTGTTCTACTCTCCGAGCTACCTCTAGGACATCAGCATAAGTCTCAATCCCCTTATTACTATAAATCTGAGTCTGGATCTCAAAATTTAGACCCTGCATGAACCTTTGTCCCTTATCCACCTCATTTACAAAAATGGTAAAACATGTTGGTTGGCTGCGAAGCTGGTCTCATAGTCCCTATCTGCTGGATCTTAGCCGGTGCTCCTCCTATTTGAGGCTTCTGCTAGTTACCTCCAGAGGTCTGTCCTACAAGGCGCTTGTTTTCCCCTCTCCTCACCGAGTTCGTGATCCCAATCAACTGTTCTACTCTCCGAGCTACCTCTAGGACATCAGCATAAGTCTCAATCCCCTTATTACTATAAATCTGAGTCTGGATCTCAAAATTTAGACCCTGCATGAACCTTTGTCCCTTATCCACCTCATTCGACATCATCCCCAGGGCAAACCTGCTGAGCTTAGAAAATTCTGCTACATACTCATCTACAGTACTAGCTCTCCATCTCACCATTAAAAACTACCTCTGCATCTCAAGACAAGCTATCTTTAAGGAAAATGTCTCTAGAAAACTCTCTCAGAATATCTCCCATGAAGTCGGCTTACGCAGCTTCTCCTCCTCTACGTCCCACCAGGTTCTGGCTACATTAACAAGCTGCAGCTATACAATATGCACTCGACCTTTATTTGGTATCTTTGTTGCCCTCAATAGGTGGTCCATAGTCTGCAACCACATCTCGACCTCATATCCGCCTTCTATCCCAATAAAGTATTGCGAGTTGAGCTTCTGAAAATTGGACATATTACTCGGCCTTGCAACCTGCTGTTGCCCATCCCTCTGGTGATTATGAGCTACCAGCTCTCTAATCACTTCCTGAAGATCAGCCGATCAACTTGGTGTGCCTTAGGGATAACTGGAGTAGGAGGTCGACGTTTTGGGGCCATAGTGATCTCCTAAAATAAAATTGGTCAAGATTAGGACTTGAGAATCAAGGTACTGGGAGTAAAAGGTCCTATTTCTGAAAAGGAAAGAACTCATTCTATGCATACTTTATTTTTGGCCCAATCTTAGTTTTTCCTTGTATACAGGACGAGACAACAATTCAAAAAACCTAGCTCTGATACTAATAAAAACCTTGTCATGCTTCGGTTCTAAAATATAATAACTTGGAATATGACTCGGTCGACAATGCAATCATACAGTCACATTCATGACTCTAGATCATCATGTATATAGATATAAAGCCAAAACTACACCATAGAGCATGTGCTTAGATAACAAAGAAAAATAGATAGATAAATAAATCTCTAAAAAACTGAGTTCTACTACAAGTCCACAACTATCCATAGTAGGAAAGAGGAAAAATACATCATAGTCTGGAGAACCACATGTGATTACAGAAAAAGTTTCTATTAATTCTCCACTTTATTTTTCTTAGGTAGTTATTTTATTGTAACTTTTCCTCTTCTCATGCAGACAACGTTTGATCTCATGAGATCGAGGTGAGTGGAGGGGGGTTGTAGTTCGCGTTGAATGATGGAGACGATGAGTCGGCGGAGAACCCTAGAGAAGACCCTCCCGCTTCCTCTTCTACTACTCCTGGCCCTGCCGCTCCTGCAGAGGACCTCCCAAGCCTTACTCCCGGATATGGTCGAGAGATCTGAGGACTTGTATCTTTTTTTCTTTTTGTAAATATCAACATGCCTTTTGTAAATATTGACATGGATACTGTAATAAAACTTGTAATAAAGTTTGAGATTTGGACTAAAGATTAACTTTGCTCTCATTTTGGAGTCTGCCTTCAATTATTTCTTATTTTTGCTTTGTTTGCTTGTAGCTTTGTTCTGGTTGAGAGAACAAGTGTGGATAGTTATGAGTTGGCTGTGTTGGGATGACCCGAGTGTTGAGGGGTCAAGACGACTAGCTCATTTTACGCCTTATGTTAGCAAGGTGTCTGGGTCTTTTTGTTAAAGAAGACCTACAAGTTAGAGCGCCTAGGGCTTATTAAAGACACCTATGTCTTTTCGGCAAAGTGACAACCCTGAGCCTGGTTGCCCAGGACTTACGTAGATGCCTGGGTCTTTGGCAAAATGACAACCCTAAGGTTAGGTGCCTAGGACGAAACTGGAGCTTTTTGGCAAATGATAACCCTGAGGTTGGGTACCCAGGATTTACGTAGATGCCTAGGTCTTTGGTAAAATGATAACCTAGAGGTTGGGTGCCAAGGATGAAACTGGGGCTTTTCGACAAATGATAAGCCTGAGGTTAGGTGACCAAGACTTACATAGATGTTTGGGTCTTATCACAGTTGTGTTTGGAAAAATGACAACCCTGAGGTTAGGTGCCCAGAACGAAACTAAGATTATTTGGCAAATGACAACCCTGAGGTTAGGTACCCAGGACGAAACTAGGGCTTTTCGACAAATGACAACTGTGAGGTTGGGTGCCCAAGACTTATGTAGACACCTAGGTCTTATCACCCTGCCATAATGGTTAAGTGGCAATTGTGAGAGTCGACCATATAGTAAGTGTGACTTGGGTTTACATTGAGAAGGCACCAAAGGATTAGAATTCATGCATAGATTTGGCACTACGGGAGTGCGAAATAGGAGTCAAGTCAGTTTCAATAATAATTCCATTAATACTGAATGAAATTTATAGAATTATTGAAAATATCACCTTGAGTGCTTAACATTCTAGGGATGTTGTAGGACTCTCCCGTCTAGGGCGCTTAGTCGATAGGTGCCTGCTCGCAGATCTTCTAAGACTGTACGTGCCTTCCCAGTTAGGAGCTAGCTTGCCTCTCTGGGTATCTTTATTGAAAGAAGCTTTGCAGAGGATGAGGTCACCAGCGTTGAACCTCCTTGATTGGATCTTACTATTGTAGTAGCGGGCGATTCTTTGCTGATTGGTGACTTGGGTCCGGAGCACCTTCTCTCGGGTCTTGTCTAGGAGATCGATCCCAACCCAAAGCCCTTCCGAGTTTAATTCCTCGTCAAAGTATTGTAGTCAGATGGTTGGCATGCCTACTTCGACTGGAGTGACTATCTCGGCGCTATAAGCTAGCATGAATGGAGTCTCCCCAGTTGAGTCCTTATGAGTGGTGCGGTACGACCAGAGGATACTAGGCAACTCCTCAACCCAGTTCCCTACTATAGTGTCCACCTTCTTCTTCAATGCTTGGCGGATGCATTTGTTGATAGCCTCTACGAGTCCATTAGATTTGGGATGGGTGACTGAGGAGAACTTAAGGTGAATGTTGCATTGCTAGCAAAAGCTCCGGAAGCCCCTGCTGTAGAACTGGGTATCGTTGTTAGCCACGAAGGACCTGGGCACACTAAAATGAAAAACAATGGACTTCCGTACAAAACTCATGACGTTACTCTCACTTACTTTGGCCAGTGGTTCGGCTTCAATCCATTTGGTGAAGTAGTTAATCGCCACAATGAGAAACTTCCTCTATCCCGAAGCTAGGGGAGAGGACCCAGCAAATCTAGCCCCCATTGAGCATAAGGTACGGGACTCAGAATGGAAGTTAGTTTGGTGGACACTACTCGTGGGATGGACGAGTAGAACTGACACTTCTTGTACTAAGAGACAAGTCGCCTTGACTCAGCTAAGATAGTTGGCCAGTAGTACCCTTGGCAGATGACTTTCTGTGTGAGGGTTCGGGTGCCCTCATGAATCTCCCTAAGAGCATAGATGGCCTCTAGCGACCAAAGGCACCACAGATAGGGACCTACACCACTGCACAAGTATGACATTTGATAGAGCTGTTCATCGATCATGAGATAGCGGTGAGAGTTCCTTCGTAGACGCCTGGCTTCGACGGGATCTTCGAGAAATGTACCATGTGTTAGATAAAGAACAATAGGGTCCAACCAATAGGGCATGATAGGTATCTTAGTCTCCATGATGCTCTCTGGTGACTTGGAGATGCTGAGTCGCTCAAGGGTGTCGATGTAGACAGGACCCAAGCTGATTCTTGAGCTTGTCGACCCAAGCTTGGAGAGGGCATCTGCCCTAGTGTTGAGACTATGAGGAACTTGAGCTATCTTAAAATCCAAGAAACTAGTCAAAAGCTCGTTAGCATCTTTGAGATATAAGGCCATTCACCTGATAGATGACCAACTGCGAGTCGGCCAAGATATAGAGACACTCTGCCTTGAGTGCTTGTGCCACTCAAAGGCCTGCAAGAAGAGCCTCATATTCAACTTTATTGTTTGAGTCCGAGAAGTCAAAAGAAATGGAGTGCTCGTACGTCAACCCGTCGGGGCTGCGCAGGACTACTCCCGCTCCACTACCGGCTTCTTCGGAGGACCCGTCCACCTTTAACAACCACATTGAGGAGAATTTGGGTGAATCGTGTTCTAGAGTGTAGCAGATCTATGGAGTAGATGTTTGGACTGTTGGAGGTGCTGGCTAAATTGACGGGGAAGGTGCGTCTGGCTCGTCGCCTGGCGAGGTCGACTTAATCAGGAAGTTGGCCAAGGCTTGGGCTCTGATTGTCATCCTAGATTCAAACTGCACATCATGTTCGCTGAGTTCGACTATCCAGGTGACCATTCTCCCAAAGGTTGTGGGGCTGCCCAGTGCTTTCTTTAAAGGTATACTTGTCCGTACAATGATGGTATGGTCCTAAAAGTAAGGGCGGAGTCTTCTCACAGTGGTGATGAGGACGAAGGCAGCCTTCTCTATGAGGGGATAGTTGAGCTCATCCACTTTTAGAATTTAGCCCACATAATAAACAGGCATCTAAATGTTCTTTTCTTCTTGAACAAGGACAGAGCTGACAGCTTCAAAGGAGACGACCATGTATGAGTATAATATCTCTCCCCCTATGTGTTAGCTTAGCAGTGGCGTGGTACTTAAGTGGGCCTTAACATCCTGAAAAGTTGCACTACATTCAGCCATCCATGTCATGCTCTCCTTCAAGTTCTTGCTTCCCCTTAGAGTTTTAAAGAATGGGAGGCTCCTCTCAGTAGATTTGGAGAGGAATTGACCCAGTGCTGCTATCTTTCCATTCAGCTTCTGGATATCCTTCAGGGTGCGCGGCTCGGGCAGTCGCTCTATGTCATCCATCTTCTCGAGGTTGATCTCTATGCCTCTCTGGATGGTCATGAACACCCATGAACTTTCCCGATTGCACCCCAAAGGCACATTTGGTGGGATTAAGCTTCATTCAGTAGCACTAGAGGGTAGAAAAAGTCTCGTCTAGGTCAGATATGTAGGCCGACGCTTGCTTCGACTTTACCAACAAGTCGTCTACATAAGCTTCCAGATTGTGGCCGATCTGGTGCTTGAAAACCTTGTTGACAAGTCTCTAATATGTGACTCTGGCGTTCTTCAATCCGAATGGCATCATCTTGTAACAGTATGTCCTCAAGTTGATGATGGAGGAGGTCTTCTCCTAATCATGCTCTACCATGAAGATCTAGTTGTAGCCGGAGAAGGCATCCATGAAGCTAAGCAGCTCATGTCCGGTACTTTCATTGACTAGTTGATCGATTTGAGGCAGGGGATAGATATCCTTGGGGCAAGCTTTTTTGAGGTCGATGAAGTCCACGCACATCCTCTATTTATTCAATGCCTTCTTCACCAGCACTACATTAGCCAGCCATTCCTGGTATTGAACTTTTCGGATGAAACCCGCTCTAAGAAGTCATTCGACTTCGTCGGCCGCCACCTTCTGGTGTTCTAGCCGAGGTATATTTTCTTTTATCTCACAGTCTTAGTGTGCCTGTCGACAGCCAGCTCGTGGCTTATCACTTCAGGGGGAACCCCCGGCATATCTTCGGGTCCCTAGGAGAACACATCAGCGTTTTCCTGCAAGAACTCTGTCAATGCTCCTCATAAGGGCTTGACTAGGCTGGATCCAATCTTCACCATCCTTAATCCTTCTCAGTCAATTGGTGTCTTCTGAAGCTCAGCCATCGGTGTCATCCTCTGCCACTCCATTGCTTTCTCCAACTAGAGGCAGGCTTTATCAATAAGCAAGGTATCTTGCACGCCCTTTCCCTTGGTTAAGAGCAGGTAGTAGGACCTAGCCTCTCGCTGGTTCCTCCTGATGACTTTGACTCCATTAGGAGTCGAGAATTTCATCGTATGGTGTTAAGTTGAAGGAACGGCCCACAGAAGATGAAGGGTAGTTTGGCCTAAAATGACATTGTGGGCTGACTTGAGGTTCATCACCAGAAACTGGACTTGGACGGTGGTTTGCCTAGGGTGCTCTTCAATGGTTAGGGGAAGAGTAATCATTCCTTCTGGCAACAGAGAGTGGCTGATGAATCCGATAAGAGGGCCTCTATAGAGGAGCAAGCGAGATTTGTTGATGCCCATCTTGTTGAAGGCGTTAACATATAAGGTGTTCACCGAGCTCCCTGTGTTGACCATGATCTGCTTCACCTGGTGTAGGCTGTCTAAAAATCACAATAGATAGCTGATTCCCCATCAAACATGGATCATGGAAGTTACAATCTGACAACTCTCACATATCAAAGTAAAGATTACAAAACGACGATCTTTGTAACGCTCTGACAGAAAGAGACTACAAATCGATGGTCTCTTCAAACCAAGACGTGGAAGTCCTCCCTGCGTACCATCATCAAGACGCAACACCAATTCGACTGCGGACGTAGGTCAAACCTGGCTGCAGACGCACCTCACATTCAGCTCTAAACGCTGCAAACGCAGCTCAGATCTAGCTGTCAACGCAGCTTATGTTCGGCCGCAAACGCAGCCTCCGAAAGCTGCCAACGCAGCTTCCATCCGCTGCCAAACGCAGCTTCCATCCGCTGCCAAACGCAGCTTCCAAATTGCTGCAAACGCAGCTCATGAGCATCTTCTAACACTACCAACGTAGCTTCCAAATTGCTACGTCTGAGCTTCCAGACACTGCGTTTGAACACAGAATTCATGCCAGAACGCGGATTATGCGTTTGACTCGTTCAAACACGAGCTGAAAAGTTTCAAAACCGTTTCCCATGATCTGAGGGGATCACAACTCCACTCAGGAGTGATTTAAGGGGCGGTTACATCCCATTAGCCTCACTTAGGAGCGAATTAAGGGGACGGTTACACCCTTTAATCCCTATAAATAACTAAAAAATCAGTTTAGAGAGGCTGGCTTTTGGATCGGGCACGGGGGCAACAAAGAAGTGATCCTTGGCTTGTCTAACCAATTACGGTAAAGATCAATCAATTCATCAAGTGTTCTAAAACTTGCTTTGTAAGTTCTCCACAACGTCAAATCGTAAGGAGGAGATACCGTTCCAGTGAATCAAGACGTGCGGATCGTCAACGGAGAGCAAACTCGACGCGAGCATTCGAGGGAGGCACTCCATCGCCACCGTGAAGAACCCAGAATTAAACAAAGGGGAGAATCAAATTTATTCTCCTCTCTTTTGTAATCAGGAAATCCAATTGTAATTGAGATTAAAGGAATACAGATCAATTTTCCTTCGTTTCTTCTTACTTCAAATTTTTCCACAAACACCTGGTAGCCATCTATCCTTGTTATTATGACAATAAGGTCGTCATGAGGCATCTTAACACCTTGTAGGTTGGTGTCCCCAAAAGATATAGGCTCCTCCGCCTTCGTCCTCTTTTCGCCTTGGTCGACCCGCAATGCCCTCTTAGCATATCTCTTCCGGACATTATTGGATGATCCTCCAGCGGTGGGACCACCACTGGCCATATCGA
>NC_033800.1:119635119-119730410 GCF_001876935.1 Asparagus officinalis
CCTTATGGCTAGGCTCTGGGGGTTGGCTATCTTGGCGTGGTCGAGGACAAGGCGATCGCAAGCAGGATCATCTATTTGCCTTTGCTGGGGTAGCTTCCCCACAACCTCTCTGAGAGTCGACATTCTTTAAGTACCCTCTCTCGATCAAATCTTTGATGTCCTTCTTAAGGATACGATAGTCATTGGCGAGGTGGCCGTGATCCTTGTGATAGCGACAAAACTGCCTGGTGTCCCAGTTCTATGGATTCGACCTCATCTGAGGAGAAGACTTCTTGAGGTGTCCCTCTTTTGGACCATGGTGAGAGCCCTAGTGAGGGAGGTGTTGAAGATAGTGAGAGTAGACTTCGGCGTCGGGTTCCTCTGTCGGTCCCTCCTGTTAGACCGATTGGTGCTGGAGTCGACTCTTGGAGGGTCTCTCAGCCACTCCTACCTTGCAGGGAGGCCTCTAGCCGACTCTCTGTGGAAGTCTCTACATCCCTAGCTACCGCCTTGTACGATCGGGCATCCTCCATGTCCATGTACCCATGAGCTTTGGCCATCAACTGCTCATAGTTAGTGAATGGTTCTTGGCAAGTGATTCGGCCAACCCGTTGCTCTGCAAACCGGTCATGAGAGCAGACATAGTGACCGTATTGCCTAGGTCATTGACCTCTAGCCTCTTTGCCTGGAATCTCTTGAAGTAGGATCGAAGGCTCTCTCTGGGCCCCTGCCTCATCTAAATCAACACATGAGGGAATAACTTCTGCTTGGTGTCAGCCAAAAAATGATGGATGAACTTCCGGCTGAGCTATTGGAAGCTACTGATAAACTTCTTCCCAAGAGCATTCCACCAGAGCTTAGCACTCCCCAAAAGAGTGATGGGGAAGCATCGACAGATGACCGTTTCCGATGCTTGGAGCATGCTCATCACATCATAGTAGTTTTGAACATGCTCGGAGCGTTCATAAGGTCATAAGTCATTTGAAAAAGGGGTGTTCCCCCGGATGGCTTCTGTGACCAGTCTGTACACCTGATTGTAGCCAGAGGCCCCTATAGTACCAAAGGGGGCTGGAGAGGCACGGTGATAGGGAGAGTCTTAGAGATTGCTCCCCTGGTGTAGTCCCGTAAGTGAACAGGGTTAGGACTCTCACCGGTGATTTCTGGATGAGAAAGGAGACGTCAGCGAGGCTCTTCGGGGTGAGCTGACCTATGAGATAGTAGAGTCACGTACTCAACGCGATCCCTCAACTGCTTAGCAGCAGTATGAGGAGTTCGAGGCAGGACTACTTGTTGTACCCTGGAAGGAGGGTGAGTCTCCGACCATAGGTCTCCAGAAGGTAGGGGGATACCTGAGGTAG
Organism: Asparagus officinalis; assembly: GCF_001876935.1. NCBI lineage: Eukaryota > Viridiplantae > Streptophyta > Magnoliopsida > Asparagales > Asparagaceae > Asparagus > Asparagus officinalis. Next base: position 119,636,457 of record NC_033800.1, read on the forward strand.
TTTGTCGTGGTTGTGGAAGCCAACTGAGAAGTTTGTTAGTAAAGGTAGTGAATTGCTGTTGGAGAGATTGAGAAATCTGATAAGCTATTTCTTTAAGCTGAGCTCTAGTGTGGTTCTACAGGGTAAGGTTGATCAGACCCATGCTCAGAACCAGACATGCTTTCTCGAAAAAGAAAGTAGCCCCACGGTGGGCATCAAACTGTTGATGGTAAATGATCACACAGTCAATTAAAATGGTTGGATGGGGGTGAAGTTGATGAGGGGCAGCTTTCTTCCCTGAATATCCGATTCAAAGTTGAGTGGCTGAAGCCTGCACAAGTAGAAACTCATGAGAGAACAGTGAATGGTTCCCCCGTAGTTCCTCCGACGATCAAGTTAGCTAGTGAACTTGAGTGGGAAAAGTAAAGAACTCTGAGTTCTTGTGCGTGTAGTATAATTTATAGATATATCTTAGAAGATCATATTTTTGAAAAAAGATCCCAAATTCCTCAAAGTTAGAAGACCGAAGAAGACTCGTGTTAGAATATTACCTATAGTTTATACTGATGGTATAAAGGTAGAATCATAACTTCGGCCAAACACAACATGACAATGAAGAAGTAAGAGCTGGTGGCTATATCAGCACTTACTTTACACGTGTCAGTCGTTGAGTGGAGGAGAGATCACCTCATTATCAAAAGTGAAGCGATTTGAGGCATGACGATGCCGACGTGGTCCGATAAGTCATGAAGGCTATCAGGACTAAAGGTATGATGACGCCTGCTAATCATTAAATGCAATGTTGAGATTGTATCAGTGGGAGAGGCTCGAGGCTGAAGTTGTCCTCTAGCTTTGTCGAGAAGTAACGTCTTTCAAGTCGTCCTCGTGAGGCGTTGAATAATTGGTCGAGTGAGCTCGTTGCGAGTCTTCTTCGACAAGAGGGTCGACTAGTACCGTCATTCATATCGACATAAGGATATGTCGACTCGATGAGTCGGCTGAGTCGGAATTCTCGTTGGTCTCTGGTCGCCAATTTGATTGGGGCATTGTATGCAGAGGTACACCTGTCCGTTACCAGTAAAGGGTTGCATTTTGGCGATTGAAAACACCATAGCAATGCTACTAGCTATAATGTTAGTAGCATTAGTATGACATAAGAGGTGATTCTTGCAGCTATGTCAACAACTAATTGATATTTGAGATTCTAACATTTGATTATTAATTTGAGATAACGATAAACTTTTGGTTTTGTATAAAAATTAATTGTACGTTTTCTTTCTTAGTATTTATCTTGATTGCAAAAAGTATGACTCAGAAATCTATAACAATGTATTCAATTTGCACATAAGAAAGAATTTTAAATTTTTGCGTTCTTTCTTGAAAATACTAATAATGTGTTCTTTTACACAATATTTTATAGTCTTAGAATTTTAGGTGCAAAACATATAATTTACTATTTTTAACGATTATTATTATTTTAGATATCTAGAAATTCTAGTGGGAAATGTTCTCACTGAGGTTTAGCTCGCCCTGTCATTTTGTAAAAAAAACATTTTTAGGTTTATTGTTTTCTACGTATATGCCGAAATTATAGATCAGGCGTTTTGCTTGTAGGAGTTATAAGATGAAGCCTTCTCCTTTTTGCTTATGTATAGCCAAGAGGACTGTTTTGAGTTTTGTAGAATGCTTATATATCGATTAGTTCTAAATGTAAGTACTAAATGTAAATAGTTTGTTCTAAACTCTACCTTCAGCAGGTATTATGCTTTGCAAAAAGCTATTGATGTGAAGTGTAAGGCTTGACACGTGCATGAAATTTGTCTTGTGCACATGCCGCTGCTATCATGTACCATATTTATCTACCGCTGCTATTCCGGGCTAGGCATGACATAAATGGTGTAAGAAATACATTATTTTTCCGATTGCATAACCATACCCATAATTGCGAGGTCTGGAAGCCTTGGTACTTATTAAACAAAAAAAAATCTTTCCAAACAGTTGCCCTTTTTTTTGCCTTTTGAATGTGCATCACGCTGTACACCACAACTTCTCTTCTCTACATTCCTATATTCCTATAAGCATGCAAGTCACCATTTGACAAGAATCCCACGGAGAGCCAGTACTAGCACCTGTTTCTCAGTCAAAGCTCACTAGGAGTTAAAAAGTTTCTAACTTTCGCTAGTGTTGTCAGCTTGAGAAAAATGTCAGCAACCATCATCCTTAGATGTACATCTCTGTGAAGCATGTTTACAATACATTCCTTTTTAATTCGTGAAGCGTGTTTACACTAGATTCCTTTTAATTTGTTTCACGGCAATCCACCCAATTTAGGGAGGTACTCGAGAACTGGCAATTTCCTGTGCAAAACTCCATAGACTACCGTCATGTGAACCGATTAGGCTTTTCTTTAAACTTTTCATCCAACACCTTTTTATACTCGTCAAGAATAGTAGCTTACTCGAGCGACTGACGTCCGGCCTTCCAATTTGTGACTTATTTGTTGCCGTCTCCAATCTTTAAAATCTAAATCAGATGCAGAGAAATTATTAACTGTAACTAAATTATTTCTAATCACTGAGTATTGTGATATTACTTCTGCAATAAGCATTCCTCCTGAACCACTTGCTTTCTCACAAAAATTTCATGGTATGCCAAATTCTTACACTAACATTACCAATTCCCCTTAATTCCTCTCACCTTTAGGAAGCAACTGAACCACTTCTAAATTTCATAATTACTCTGCCAGAAGCAGTAACACCCGGCAGTGTGTACAACTACTACTGCAGAAGTGTCGTTTTGTGAAGGTTAGTTCTTTTTGAAGCCTTACCTGCAACCTCTGCAACCAAAAACCCTCTTTTTCTCTCAATATTTTGTTTTTATTTTTCCATCTTCCATCTGTATATCGCATGACATATTGATCATGGGATGCCTTGAATGAATTCTCATTTTACTCGTGTTTTTATCAAGCTCTGCAGATTATGCATCTGACCCTCTCGTGAGTTTGTTTACTTTTTTTTTATCATCACAACAACACAATGACAGTTCTTCATGCATAGTTTCAGTTAACTACATAAATCAAATTAGGTATCCATCCGTCATATATTCTTGCTGCTGAATCCTGTGAAATGTGGCTCTTTATTTGTGTTTGTGTGTGTGTGTACCTGCCTGGAGCTAGCTGCTTATCCAAATTTCAACGGATATATTGGACTACACATTCTATTTGTGATTGAGGTTAATTTGTTACAAGTTTATACTTTGTTCTGCACGTTAATTTGTGTCAGTAGTTAAATATAATAATATGTGCGCACAATCTGGAAACTGACAACAATATTTTGCTTATGATAAAAACTTGGAGGAGGATAAAATTATTCTTTGATTTTTTTTTCTTCTTTGTTTTGCTTCTTTCAACTTAAATGTTCTGCACGTTAATTTGTGTCAGTAGTTAAATATAATAATATGTGCGCACAATCTGGAAACTGACAACAATATTTTGCTTATGATAAAAACTTGGAGGAGGATAAAATTATTCTTTGATTTTTTTTTCTTCTTTGTTTTACGAGTATAAACTGCTTCTTAATACTCCGAAAAGTATACGAGTATAAACTGCTTCTTAATACTCCGAAAAGTATACGAGTATAAACTGCTTCTTAATACTCCGAAAAGTATACGAGTATAAACTGCTTCTTAATACTCTGAAAAGTATACGAGTATAAACTGCTTCTTAATACTCTGAAAAGTATACGAGTATAAACTGCTTCTTAATACTCTGAAAAGTATACGAGTATAAACTGCTTCTTAATACTCCGAAAAGTATACGAGTATAAACTGCTTCTTAATACTCCGAAAAGTATACGAGTATAAACTGCTTCTTAATACTCCGAAAAGTATACGAGTATAAACTGCTTCTTAATACTCCGAAAAGTATACGAGTATAAACTGCTTCTTAATACTCCGAAAAGTATACGAGTATAAACTGCTTCTTAATACTCCGAAAAGTATACGAGTATAAACTGCTTCTTAATACTCCGAAAAGTATACGAGTATAAACTGCTTCTTAATACTCCGAAAAGTATACGAGTATAAACTGCTTCTTAATACTCTGAAAAGTATACGAGTATAAACTGCTTCTTAATACTCTGAAAAGTATACGAGTATAAACTGCTTCTTAATACTCTGAAAAGTATACGAGTATAAACTGCTTCTTAATACTCCGAAAAGTATACGAGTATAAACTGCTTCTTAATACTCCGAAAAGTATACGAGTATAAACTGCTTCTTAATACTCCGAAAAGTATACGAGTATAAACTGCTTCTTAATACTCCGAAAAGTATACGAGTATAAACTGCTTCTTAATACTCCGAAAAGTATACGAGTATAAACTGCTTCTTAATACTCCGAAAAGTATACGAGTATAAACTGCTTCTTAATACTCCGAAAAGTATACGAGTATAAACTGCTTCTTAATACTCCGAAAAGTATACGAGTATAAACTGCTTCTTAATACTCTGAAAAGTATACGAGTATAAACTGCTTCTTAATACTCTGAAAAGTATACGAGTATAAACTGCTTCTTAATACTCTGAAAAGTATACGAGTATAAACTGCTTCTTAATACTCCGAAAAGTATACGAGTATAAACTGCTTCTTAATACTCCGAAAAGTATACGAGTATAAACTGCTTCTTAATACTCCGAAAAGTATACGAGTATAAACTGCTTCTTAATACTCCGAAAAGTATACGAGTATAAACTGCTTCTTAATACTCCGAAAAGTATACGAGTATAAACTGCTTCTTAATACTCCGAAAAGTATACGAGTATAAACTGCTTCTTAATACTCCGAAAAGTATACGAGTATAAACTGCTTCTTAATACTCCGAAAAGTATACGAGTATAAACTGCTTCTTAATACTCTGAAAAGTATACGAGTATAAACTGCTTCTTAATACTCTGAAAAGTATACGAGTATAAACTGCTTCTTAATACTCTGAAAAGTATACGAGTATAAACTGCTTCTTAATACTCCGAAAAGTATACGAGTATAAACTGCTTCTTAATACTCCGAAAAGTATACGAGTATAAACTGCTTCTTAATACTCCGAAAAGTATACGAGTATAAACTGCTTCTTAATACTCCGAAAAGTATACGAGTATAAACTGCTTCTTAATACTCCGAAAAGTATACGAGTATAAACTGCTTCTTAATACTCCGAAAAGTATACGAGTATAAACTGCTTCTTAATACTCCGAAAAGTATACGAGTATAAACTGCTTCTTAATACTCCGAAAAGTATACGAGTATAAACTGCTTCTTAATACTCTGAAAAGTATACGAGTATAAACTGCTTCTTAATACTCTGAAAAGTATACGAGTATAAACTGCTTCTTAATACTCTGAAAAGTATACGAGTATAAACTGCTTCTTAATACTCCGAAAAGTATACGAGTATAAACTGCTTCTTAATACTCCGAAAAGTATACGAGTATAAACTGCTTCTTAATACTCCGAAAAGTATACGAGTATAAACTGCTTCTTAATACTCCGAAAAGTATACGAGTATAAACTGCTTCTTAATACTCCGAAAAGTATACGAGTATAAACTGCTTCTTAATACTCCGAAAAGTATACGAGTATAAACTGCTTCTTAATACTCCGAAAAGTATACGAGTATAAACTGCTTCTTAATACTCCGAAAAGTATACGAGTATAAACTGCTTCTTAATACTCTGAAAAGTATACGAGTATAAACTGCTTCTTAATACTCTGAAAAGTATACGAGTATAAACTGCTTCTTAATACTCTGAAAAGTATACGAGTATAAACTGCTTCTTAATACTCCGAAAAGTATACGAGTATAAACTGCTTCTTAATACTCCGAAAAGTATACGAGTATAAACTGCTTCTTAATACTCCGAAAAGTATACGAGTATAAACTGCTTCTTAATACTCCGAAAAGTATACGAGTATAAACTGCTTCTTAATACTCCGAAAAGTATACGAGTATAAACTGCTTCTTAATACTCCGAAAAGTATACGAGTATAAACTGCTTCTTAATACTCCGAAAAGTATACGAGTATAAACTGCTTCTTAATACTCCGAAAAGTATACGAGTATAAACTGCTTCTTAATACTCTGAAAAGTATACGAGTATAAACTGCTTCTTAATACTCTGAAAAGTATACGAGTATAAACTGCTTCTTAATACTCTGAAAAGTATACGAGTATAAACTGCTTCTTAATACTCCGAAAAGTATACGAGTATAAACTGCTTCTTAATACTCCGAAAAGTATACGAGTATAAACTGCTTCTTAATACTCCGAAAAGTATACGAGTATAAACTGCTTCTTAATACTCCGAAAAGTATACGAGTATAAACTGCTTCTTAATACTCCGAAAAGTATACGAGTATAAACTGCTTCTTAATACTCCGAAAAGTATACGAGTATAAACTGCTTCTTAATACTCCGAAAAGTATACGAGTATAAACTGCTTCTTAATACTCCGAAAAGTATACGAGTATAAACTGCTTCTTAATACTCTGAAAAGTATACGAGTATAAACTGCTTCTTAATACTCTGAAAAGTATACGAGTATAAACTGCTTCTTAATACTCTGAAAAGTATACGAGTATAAACTGCTTCTTAATACTCCGAAAAGTATACGAGTATAAACTGCTTCTTAATACTCCGAAAAGTATACGAGTATAAACTGCTTCTTAATACTCCGAAAAGTATACGAGTATAAACTGCTTCTTAATACTCCGAAAAGTATACGAGTATAAACTGCTTCTTAATACTCCGAAAAGTATACGAGTATAAACTGCTTCTTAATACTCCGAAAAGTATACGAGTATAAACTGCTTCTTAATACTCCGAAAAGTATACGAGTATAAACTGCTTCTTAATACTCCGAAAAGTATACGAGTATAAACTGCTTCTTAATACTCTGAAAAGTATACGAGTATAAACTGCTTCTTAATACTCTGAAAAGTATACGAGTATAAACTGCTTCTTAATACTCTGAAAAGTATACGAGTATAAACTGCTTCTTAATACTCCGAAAAGTATACGAGTATAAACTGCTTCTTAATACTCCGAAAAGTATACGAGTATAAACTGCTTCTTAATACTCCGAAAAGTATACGAGTATAAACTGCTTCTTAATACTCCGAAAAGTATACGAGTATAAACTGCTTCTTAATACTCCGAAAAGTATACGAGTATAAACTGCTTCTTAATACTCCGAAAAGTATACGAGTATAAACTGCTTCTTAATACTCCGAAAAGTATACGAGTATAAACTGCTTCTTAATACTCCGAAAAGTATACGAGTATAAACTGCTTCTTAATACTCTGAAAAGTATACGAGTATAAACTGCTTCTTAATACTCTGAAAAGTATACGAGTATAAACTGCTTCTTAATACTCTGAAAAGTATACGAGTATAAACTGCTTCTTAATACTCCGAAAAGTATACGAGTATAAACTGCTTCTTAATACTCCGAAAAGTATACGAGTATAAACTGCTTCTTAATACTCCGAAAAGTATACGAGTATAAACTGCTTCTTAATACTCCGAAAAGTATACGAGTATAAACTGCTTCTTAATACTCCGAAAAGTATACGAGTATAAACTGCTTCTTAATACTCCGAAAAGTATACGAGTATAAACTGCTTCTTAATACTCCGAAAAGTATACGAGTATAAACTGCTTCTTAATACTCCGAAAAGTATACGAGTATAAACTGCTTCTTAATACTCTGAAAAGTATACGAGTATAAACTGCTTCTTAATACTCTGAAAAGTATACGAGTATAAACTGCTTCTTAATACTCTGAAAAGTATACGAGTATAAACTGCTTCTTAATACTCCGAAAAGTATACGAGTATAAACTGCTTCTTAATACTCCGAAAAGTATACGAGTATAAACTGCTTCTTAATACTCCGAAAAGTATACGAGTATAAACTGCTTCTTAATACTCCGAAAAGTATACGAGTATAAACTGCTTCTTAATACTCCGAAAAGTATACGAGTATAAACTGCTTCTTAATACTCCGAAAAGTATACGAGTATAAACTGCTTCTTAATACTCCGAAAAGTATACGAGTATAAACTGCTTCTTAATACTCCGAAAAGTATACGAGTATAAACTGCTTCTTAATACTCTGAAAAGTATACGAGTATAAACTGCTTCTTAATACTCTGAAAAGTATACGAGTATAAACTGCTTCTTAATACTCTGAAAAGTATACGAGTATAAACTGCTTCTTAATACTCCGAAAAGTATACGAGTATAAACTGCTTCTTAATACTCCGAAAAGTATACGAGTATAAACTGCTTCTTAATACTCCGAAAAGTATACGAGTATAAACTGCTTCTTAATACTCCGAAAAGTATACGAGTATAAACTGCTTCTTAATACTCCGAAAAGTATACGAGTATAAACTGCTTCTTAATACTCCGAAAAGTATACGAGTATAAACTGCTTCTTAATACTCCGAAAAGTATACGAGTATAAACTGCTTCTTAATACTCCGAAAAGTATACGAGTATAAACTGCTTCTTAATACTCTGAAAAGTATACGAGTATAAACTGCTTCTTAATACTCTGAAAAGTATACGAGTATAAACTGCTTCTTAATACTCTGAAAAGTATACGAGTATAAACTGCTTCTTAATACTCCGAAAAGTATACGAGTATAAACTGCTTCTTAATACTCCGAAAAGTATACGAGTATAAACTGCTTCTTAATACTCCGAAAAGTATACGAGTATAAACTGCTTCTTAATACTCCGAAAAGTATACGAGTATAAACTGCTTCTTAATACTCCGAAAAGTATACGAGTATAAACTGCTTCTTAATACTCCGAAAAGTATACGAGTATAAACTGCTTCTTAATACTCCGAAAAGTATACGAGTATAAACTGCTTCTTAATACTCCGAAAAGTATACGAGTATAAACTGCTTCTTAATACTCTGAAAAGTATACGAGTATAAACTGCTTCTTAATACTCTGAAAAGTATACGAGTATAAACTGCTTCTTAATACTCTGAAAAGTATACGAGTATAAACTGCTTCTTAATACTCCGAAAAGTATACGAGTATAAACTGCTTCTTAATACTCCGAAAAGTATACGAGTATAAACTGCTTCTTAATACTCCGAAAAGTATACGAGTATAAACTGCTTCTTAATACTCCGAAAAGTATACGAGTATAAACTGCTTCTTAATACTCCGAAAAGTATACGAGTATAAACTGCTTCTTAATACTCCGAAAAGTATACGAGTATAAACTGCTTCTTAATACTCCGAAAAGTATACGAGTATAAACTGCTTCTTAATACTCCGAAAAGTATACGAGTATAAACTGCTTCTTAATACTCTGAAAAGTATACGAGTATAAACTGCTTCTTAATACTCTGAAAAGTATACGAGTATAAACTGCTTCTTAATACTCTGAAAAGTATACGAGTATAAACTGCTTCTTAATACTCCGAAAAGTATACGAGTATAAACTGCTTCTTAATACTCCGAAAAGTATACGAGTATAAACTGCTTCTTAATACTCCGAAAAGTATACGAGTATAAACTGCTTCTTAATACTCCGAAAAGTATACGAGTATAAACTGCTTCTTAATACTCCGAAAAGTATACGAGTATAAACTGCTTCTTAATACTCCGAAAAGTATACGAGTATAAACTGCTTCTTAATACTCCGAAAAGTATACGAGTATAAACTGCTTCTTAATACTCCGAAAAGTATACGAGTATAAACTGCTTCTTAATACTCTGAAAAGTATACGAGTATAAACTGCTTCTTAATACTCTGAAAAGTATACGAGTATAAACTGCTTCTTAATACTCTGAAAAGTATACGAGTATAAACTGCTTCTTAATACTCCGAAAAGTATACGAGTATAAACTGCTTCTTAATACTCCGAAAAGTATACGAGTATAAACTGCTTCTTAATACTCCGAAAAGTATACGAGTATAAACTGCTTCTTAATACTCCGAAAAGTATACGAGTATAAACTGCTTCTTAATACTCCGAAAAGTATACGAGTATAAACTGCTTCTTAATACTCCGAAAAGTATACGAGTATAAACTGCTTCTTAATACTCCGAAAAGTATACGAGTATAAACTGCTTCTTAATACTCCGAAAAGTATACGAGTATAAACTGCTTCTTAATACTCTGAAAAGTATACGAGTATAAACTGCTTCTTAATACTCTGAAAAGTATACGAGTATAAACTGCTTCTTAATACTCTGAAAAGTATACGAGTATAAACTGCTTCTTAATACTCCGAAAAGTATACGAGTATAAACTGCTTCTTAATACTCCGAAAAGTATACGAGTATAAACTGCTTCTTAATACTCCGAAAAGTATACGAGTATAAACTGCTTCTTAATACTCCGAAAAGTATACGAGTATAAACTGCTTCTTAATACTCCGAAAAGTATACGAGTATAAACTGCTTCTTAATACTCCGAAAAGTATACGAGTATAAACTGCTTCTTAATACTCCGAAAAGTATACGAGTATAAACTGCTTCTTAATACTCCGAAAAGTATACGAGTATAAACTGCTTCTTAATACTCTGAAAAGTATACGAGTATAAACTGCTTCTTAATACTCTGAAAAGTATACGAGTATAAACTGCTTCTTAATACTCTGAAAAGTATACGAGTATAAACTGCTTCTTAATACTCCGAAAAGTATACGAGTATAAACTGCTTCTTAATACTCCGAAAAGTATACGAGTATAAACTGCTTCTTAATACTCCGAAAAGTATACGAGTATAAACTGCTTCTTAATACTCCGAAAAGTATACGAGTATAAACTGCTTCTTAATACTCCGAAAAGTATACGAGTATAAACTGCTTCTTAATACTCCGAAAAGTATACGAGTATAAACTGCTTCTTAATACTCCGAAAAGTATACGAGTATAAACTGCTTCTTAATACTCCGAAAAGTATACGAGTATAAACTGCTTCTTAATACTCTGAAAAGTATACGAGTATAAACTGCTTCTTAATACTCTGAAAAGTATACGAGTATAAACTGCTTCTTAATACTCTGAAAAGTATACGAGTATAAACTGCTTCTTAATACTCCGAAAAGTATACGAGTATAAACTGCTTCTTAATACTCCGAAAAGTATACGAGTATAAACTGCTTCTTAATACTCCGAAAAGTATACGAGTATAAACTGCTTCTTAATACTCCGAAAAGTATACGAGTATAAACTGCTTCTTAATACTCCGAAAAGTATACGAGTATAAACTGCTTCTTAATACTCCGAAAAGTATACGAGTATAAACTGCTTCTTAATACTCCGAAAAGTATACGAGTATAAACTGCTTCTTAATACTCCGAAAAGTATACGAGTATAAACTGCTTCTTAATACTCTGAAAAGTATACGAGTATAAACTGCTTCTTAATACTCTGAAAAGTATACGAGTATAAACTGCTTCTTAATACTCTGAAAAGTATACGAGTATAAACTGCTTCTTAATACTCCGAAAAGTATACGAGTATAAACTGCTTCTTAATACTCCGAAAAGTATACGAGTATAAACTGCTTCTTAATACTCCGAAAAGTATACGAGTATAAACTGCTTCTTAATACTCCGAAAAGTATACGAGTATAAACTGCTTCTTAATACTCCGAAAAGTATACGAGTATAAACTGCTTCTTAATACTCCGAAAAGTATACGAGTATAAACTGCTTCTTAATACTCCGAAAAGTATACGAGTATAAACTGCTTCTTAATACTCCGAAAAGTATACGAGTATAAACTGCTTCTTAATACTCTGAAAAGTATACGAGTATAAACTGCTTCTTAATACTCTGAAAAGTATACGAGTATAAACTGCTTCTTAATACTCTGAAAAGTATACGAGTATAAACTGCTTCTTAATACTCCGAAAAGTATACGAGTATAAACTGCTTCTTAATACTCCGAAAAGTATACGAGTATAAACTGCTTCTTAATACTCCGAAAAGTATACGAGTATAAACTGCTTCTTAATACTCCGAAAAGTATACGAGTATAAACTGCTTCTTAATACTCCGAAAAGTATACGAGTATAAACTGCTTCTTAATACTCCGAAAAGTATACGAGTATAAACTGCTTCTTAATACTCCGAAAAGTATACGAGTATAAACTGCTTCTTAATACTCCGAAAAGTATACGAGTATAAACTGCTTCTTAATACTCTGAAAAGTATACGAGTATAAACTGCTTCTTAATACTCTGAAAAGTATACGAGTATAAACTGCTTCTTAATACTCTGAAAAGTATACGAGTATAAACTGCTTCTTAATACTCCGAAAAGTATACGAGTATAAACTGCTTCTTAATACTCCGAAAAGTATACGAGTATAAACTGCTTCTTAATACTCCGAAAAGTATACGAGTATAAACTGCTTCTTAATACTCCGAAAAGTATACGAGTATAAACTGCTTCTTAATACTCCGAAAAGTATACGAGTATAAACTGCTTCTTAATACTCCGAAAAGTATACGAGTATAAACTGCTTCTTAATACTCCGAAAAGTATACGAGTATAAACTGCTTCTTAATACTCCGAAAAGTATACGAGTATAAACTGCTTCTTAATACTCTGAAAAGTATACGAGTATAAACTGCTTCTTAATACTCTGAAAAGTATACGAGTATAAACTGCTTCTTAATACTCTGAAAAGTATACGAGTATAAACTGCTTCTTAATACTCCGAAAAGTATACGAGTATAAACTGCTTCTTAATACTCCGAAAAGTATACGAGTATAAACTGCTTCTTAATACTCCGAAAAGTATACGAGTATAAACTGCTTCTTAATACTCCGAAAAGTATACGAGTATAAACTGCTTCTTAATACTCCGAAAAGTATACGAGTATAAACTGCTTCTTAATACTCCGAAAAGTATACGAGTATAAACTGCTTCTTAATACTCCGAAAAGTATACGAGTATAAACTGCTTCTTAATACTCCGAAAAGTATACGAGTATAAACTGCTTCTTAATACTCTGAAAAGTATACGAGTATAAACTGCTTCTTAATACTCTGAAAAGTATACGAGTATAAACTGCTTCTTAATACTCTGAAAAGTATACGAGTATAAACTGCTTCTTAATACTCCGAAAAGTATACGAGTATAAACTGCTTCTTAATACTCCGAAAAGTATACGAGTATAAACTGCTTCTTAATACTCCGAAAAGTATACGAGTATAAACTGCTTCTTAATACTCCGAAAAGTATACGAGTATAAACTGCTTCTTAATACTCCGAAAAGTATACGAGTATAAACTGCTTCTTAATACTCCGAAAAGTATACGAGTATAAACTGCTTCTTAATACTCCGAAAAGTATACGAGTATAAACTGCTTCTTAATACTCCGAAAAGTATACGAGTATAAACTGCTTCTTAATACTCTGAAAAGTATACGAGTATAAACTGCTTCTTAATACTCTGAAAAGTATACGAGTATAAACTGCTTCTTAATACTCTGAAAAGTATACGAGTATAAACTGCTTCTTAATACTCCGAAAAGTATACGAGTATAAACTGCTTCTTAATACTCCGAAAAGTATACGAGTATAAACTGCTTCTTAATACTCCGAAAAGTATACGAGTATAAACTGCTTCTTAATACTCCGAAAAGTATACGAGTATAAACTGCTTCTTAATACTCCGAAAAGTATACGAGTATAAACTGCTTCTTAATACTCCGAAAAGTATACGAGTATAAACTGCTTCTTAATACTCCGAAAAGTATACGAGTATAAACTGCTTCTTAATACTCCGAAAAGTATACGAGTATAAACTGCTTCTTAATACTCCGAAAAGTATACGAGTATAAACTGCTTCTTAATACTCCGAAAAGTATACGAGTATAAACTGCTTCTTAATACTCCGAAAAGTATACGAGTATAAACTGCTTCTTAATACTCCGAAAAGTATACGAGTATAAACTGCTTCTTAATACTCTGAAAAGTATACGAGTATAAACTGCTTCTTAATACTCTGAAAAGTATACGAGTATAAACTGCTTCTTAATACTCCGAAAAGTATACGAGTATAAACTGCTTCTTAATACTCCGAAAAGTATACGAGTATAAACTGCTTCTTAATACTCCGAAAAGTATACGAGTATAAACTGCTTCTTAATACTCCGAAAAGTATACGAGTATAAACTGCTTCTTAATACTCCAATAAGGTATACGAGTATAAACTATTCCCTATTTTTGTTGAGAAGTTTCTGGAGAATATTTTTCTAAAAATATTCTTAAGGATAACTCAACAACACTACGCCGGACAACGCGTCGCAAATAAAGACTCAACGCCAACAATCGATGGTCAGTTCTATGTTGAACCAACAAACACGAGCTAAAGATCAGAAAATCAGGAATTGACTTCAAGTTCAAAATTCCGACAAAGGTCAGACAATAAATGCAGCACCGGAACCTTACAGACGTTCGACAAAGCACCGAATAGCCTGAAGGATTGAAGGAATCAAGAACAGAAGCCATTCCAAGGTCCCGTTACACCGACTGAAGGTTGGGACAATCATATCCAAAGTATTCCAGACTCTTCTATAAAAGAACGAGGATGAAATACTTTGGAGGGGGTATCTGTAGGCGTATAAAACTGCCTATGGGTCCCTTAGCACAGCTCGGCACGGTGATTCGACAAACCAACGAACCATCGGGTGACGTATCTAAACGCGATCGTTAGTCCACAACACCGAAGCCAAGTGACACGCGACGAAGCGGATTAACGAGGCGACGAGGTTAACGAACCGCACGCGAACAACGGAATACATCCACTCGCGTGCGGAATCAAGCTAACGGTTCGGTGAGCCAACGAGTCATCCAACCGTAGAACGGATTCGAACTCGAACACCGAAGCAAATTTATTGCCAAATCAGGATACGGACTACCAAATCAGAGTTCGGATCAACAACGAAGCTTGGATAAACCGCGAAACCATAGAAACGGACAACACGGCACACACCCCAGTGAGCTCGCCAACCGAGCCACCTAGAGGTGGCTCGGCTGGCGAGGCCACCTCAAGGTGGCTGCGGCAAAAACGCGAGCCACCTGGAGTGCTCGCTGGCCCGGCCACCTGGAAGTGGCTCGGTGGCCGAGCCACCTAGGGGGCCGAGCCACCTAGGTGCCCGGGCACAGTTCAGAGCCTATAAATAGATCTGGATGCTCATTGTTTTGGAGGTTGGAACTTCTGGAGCCGAAACTCTGCCGGATTGAGAACTGAATCTTGGAGTTTTGAAGCTTTGAAGACTTGGACATTTTCAGATCTGGTTCTTGGCGAGCATCCACGTCAGAAAAGGCAGGAGTTCGAGAGAGGAAGATCAGATCTGAGATCCACACGGTAATACTCCGGATCAAAACTTGGTTTTTTGATCCCGAGAAGGCTATTATTTCCTTGGTAAAATAGTACCCTCGGCTGTTATTTCCTTCGTGAGATAACACCCGCTATACCGTGTAGATCCGACCGGATCTAGAACGCGCGGTAGTCCACGGATTAACCCCGGCGCAGGAAAAGAACCCACAAAAGCGAGTGACCGCAAAACAGGAGCTCGTGATTCGTTCGACAAACAAGGAAGATTGTAACTTTTTCTTTTTCTTTTGATCTCGTTGTAACCGGATCTTTTTGTAACCGATAAACTGTTAACAAAGTAATCAATGGAATCATCAATGAAGAATACAAATTTTCCCGCGAACAATCTGGCGACCACAGTGGGAGCCACCGATCTCGCTGCCGAGATCGTTGCGTCGCAGCCACGGATCTCAATCCCGGTCGAGGAGGAGGTCGAGTATGAATTTGATCAGCAAAAGTTCAAGGAGTATCTGTTATCCTCGTCCGGATCCACCTCCCCTCGCAAGTCCAAGAAGTTCTCCTCCAGGAGAAAAGTTCGTTGGCATGAAGAAGTACAAAATGCCAATGAAGATCTCACCCCAACTGACGCCAAAGTTACGTCGGGTGAAGTTCCGCCGACCTCCAACCAGGTCAACCCTGTTCTCGCCGATGCCTCCACTGTTGAGGGCGTTGTGACCCTCTCGAAGAGAGCCCTCCAGAGGTGACGTCAACGCCTGGCGCGGCAACTCGCAAAGGCGATGGAGTCCACCGACGGAGTCCGCTATCATGCGGATCTGAAGAACAGGAGAGGCAAACAGCCTCAACCACCGATGAATCAGGTCTTCTCTAAGCCACCGCATTCGCAAGCGCCGCGCACTGTCAGCGCAAGCACGGGCTCAAGTCCAGGAAGCCCGCAGGAGATTGCAGAAGGAGGTGGCGAAGAAGCCGCCACCAACCCGCCAAGTCTGGAGGCCAAAGTCTGAAGCGGCGATTCAGGCTAAAGAGCAACCTTTGCAGCCTTCAGCAAAAGTTTAACCTCCGGCGAACCACTCTAAATCGCCGATAATTCCCACGGCTACTCCGGGAGATTACGCAGAATCGTCCCGAAGAAAGAAGTCAGTTTTGGAGCGCCTCGGTCCACTTCCCGATGAACGATGCAAGATGCCAGTTCAATAACATTTGGGTCCGATGAAGAAGCCCCGAACGACTCAACATGCTGGGGGTCGCCATCACCTTCAACATGACAACGAGTTCAAGGTAGCTGCGCGCACTACTTTGCGCATTGAAGTCCGGGAGCCCGTTGAGAACTCACGCCCAAAAAGGCATGTTTCGAGGCGCGTGACTCTTGAAGGCCCTAAAAAGGCAGTCCGCCCTCAGAAGGAAACATTATCGTCTGATGACGATAACGTTATACCTGAGAAGTCGTGCCCACACACGATAGGTTACTCCGATTGTCAAGCTGACGAGTTGTACTATCGTGACGAGAGTACGAGAAAAACCAGGAAGAGGAGTCCTCGAGAACTAGAAACTCAATGCCCCTGTTCCAAACTCATTCGGGCGGTATTGTCTGAGTGTAACTGCATCAAGACAGTTCCTGAAAGAGTTTCGGTTTTCGAAAGACTCAGTGCCGAAATGCCAAAACCAAGGCCTAGGCGTTTCCTACGAAGGAGAGCGGTAGTCGAAGATGGAGAATTTCCAAGGGTTACCACTAACATGACCAGCAAAGGGACATCGGCACGGGATAATCTCGAGTCGATTCTGAAAGCACCCCGACATATGACCCGTCTGCAGTCTGGAACCATCAAACGAGCAACTTATGGTAGAGTTCGGACAAGATTACCTTCGGAAGATGAAAAATCTGATGTCGGCTCCGCGGTTGCATCAGATAATACGGTGTCCAGTGAGGGACAACCCCGCGAGTCATTTATGATAAGTGCGGAACAAGTGGCCAAGATGCTCGAAGAAGCCATGGCTAAACAACAGGAGAGCTTCAGGTTTGAATTACAGATGGCCATGCAGAACATGAGAGAAATGCATGACCAACAAATCCAAGCATTGACGAACCAGCAAGGCGAGCCAAGTCGTCGTAACCAGGTTAATCTGGAAGATGAGGACACAAATGCGAATGAGACTCATAATGCCAATAATCCTCCCGTCAATGCAGGGGGTGGTAATGAGAATACTAGTGAAAACACAGGTGAAAGCTTGAAAATCAAAAACCTCGAGAGCAAAATCAACACATTGATTTCCGCTCAAGAGATGAAGAAAACAGGCATTCCTTGTCCATACCCAAGAGAATGGGAATCGATCCTATATCCAGCGAAGTTCAATCTAATTAACTTCATGCCGTTTAATGGGATGGGTTCACCCACTCAGCATTTGATTTACTTCAAATCACACTTGGGAGTTATCTCTGGAAATGGGCTTCTGATGGTACGGTCATTCGTTGGCACTCTTCGTGGAGCCGCCTTCGATTGGTATCGCCGCCTCAAGCCAGGAAACGTAAATAGCTGGGACGACATGGAGACTAAGTTCCTCGCTAACTTCTTCGACGACGACACCGAGATATCCATCGGGTCGTTGCTTGATGAAAAACAAAAGACGGAGAATTGGTTGATACCTTCGTCAAAAGGTTCCGGAACAAGGCGAAAGGCACATGCTAATGCAGTTGATGCTAATCAAACTTTCCAATTACAACCTCAGCAACAGCAGCAGCAACGAGCATCACAACAATCGCAGCAGCCATGGCAACAACGGCCTCAGAAGCAAAAATCTTCGGAGCCAAGATTTCCTAAGGTGTACTCCTTCAAAGATGACGAAGTTCCCGGCATCTTTAAGTACCTGTTGGAAAACAACAAAATCCAGCTGCCGTCGATCGTGGATCAAGAAGGGGCTAGCAAAGTGACGGATCCAAAGTATTGCGCATACCATAGAGTGGTCCATCACCCTACCAAGTCATGCTACCATCTCAAGGATAAGATCCAGGCGTTGATTGATGTAGGTGTCATAACCCCGAAGTCGTCCAAGAATGTTGGAGCAAATGCAGTGTCAATCAGCTTTGGATCGGTGCCCACAACATGGTTTGAACCAAAACACATCACCAAAGTAGGAATGAAGATGGTGAATGATGACCCACATGGACAGCGCCAAAAAGGACTTGTGCCACACACAGCCCCAAACGGCAAAATCCTCTGGGTTCATCCCGATCTAATTGAAGATGACCAGTGGACGACTTCCTCGACCAGAAAGGGTAAGGGCAAGTCCTGCAATGCTACCTCCGTGATCTTCGAAGAAGATGGTAATGAAGCTCCTACCTTCCCGCTCTCCGAAGAAGAACAAGAAGTCATTGCCACTAGAAGCGGAAATGAGTATCACTACAATTATCCGTCACCTAGTGATCAGTTAGCTGAGCAGGGGGTGAATAAACGGGGACCAGCCAAAACTCTCACAGAGCTGGGTGTGATTACAACTCCTAAACCGGTTGAAGAAGATCGACGACAGCCGGTTTATAAACAGAAAGAGAAAAGGCCCCAGGAGGTTCAGAATCCGAAGCAGTCTCGTTTCAACCGTCCGATTGGAAAAGATAAACCGAAAAGCTCGAACACTCCGCACGTCTTCGATATTATGGCTCAGCTAGCTAACATCCCAGCGCGGATAACATTGTATGAGTTGCTACGGTTGTCTAAAGAAACAAGGGAAGCCTTGCAAGAAGCCTTGGCCAATTCAGAAGTGTTGCTTACTCGGATCAAGCCGACACTTGAAGAGCCAGGACCGTTAATTCAACACTGCAATATAGCGGCTAAAAACCTTCCCTGCATTACCTTCACCAAAGAGGATATGCAGACGAAGAATTCAAACCATGATCGACCCATATATTTCATTGGGTAAATTGGCTCCAGCAAAGTCAACCGAATCCAAGTGGATCCGGGTTCTGCTGTGAGTATTATGCCGCTTCGCTTGATGCATTTCCTTGGCATTCTAGTTAGTAAGTTGGCGTCCACAGGCACTGTTATCTACGGGTTCAATACCAGTGGGTCAAGACCTTTAGGTAAAATTCGAATAAAGTGTCAAATGGGAGATTTGAAGACAGAAGTCACATGTTATGTGATCGATGCCGAGACTTCATATAACTTACTATTGGGTCGGCCTTGGATCCATAGTAACGTTATAATCCCCTCCACTCTCCATCAGTGTTTGAAATATGTCGACACTGATAATAGGGTTAGAACGGTGGTCGCGGATAAACAACCATTTAAAGGGTTTGAGAATTATTTCACTGATTCTCTCCTTTATGGTAACGAATCCGATACTGAATCATCGGCCCATGGCACGGACAGCGGAGAAGAAGCTGATACCGAAGCCGGATTTGATTAAAATGGAGGTTATGTTTTAAACGACATTGTACCCTTTGTAATCAACCTCGACGATGAACAATCATCGGAGGGCAGTTGTAACAGCTTATTATCCCGCTGCGAATGGATTAGCTGAAGCGTTTAACAAGACAATCATTAAGATCCTGTCAAAGCTCGTGAAGACCAATAAATGAGACTGGGACGATAAACTCGGTGAAGCGCTCTGGGCTTATCGCACCACCATACGCACACCTACAGGAGCCACCCCATATTCGTTGGTATATGGATGTGAAGCTGTGCTACCATGGGAGATTCAAATTCCATCCATTCAGATCGCCCTCGCGAATGAGATGACGACAGAAGAACAACATCAGAAACACCTCGAAGAACTCGAAAGGTTGGATGAAAAGCGCTTGGAGGCTCAACAACACATTGAGTTTTATCAAGCCAGAATATCTAGGGAATTTAACAAAAGAGTCCGACAGAGAAGCTTCAAGGAAGGAGATCTGGTCCTCGCTGCTCGCCGACCGATAATCCTCAACTCCAAGAAGAAAGGTAAATTTGAACCCAAATGGGAAGGACCGTTTGTAATAGACACAGTCTATTCAAACGGCGCATATCGCCTGATTACTCAAGAGGGCGCCAGGCAATTAATGCCAATAAATGGGAAGTTCCTGAAAAAGTACTATCCCTAGTACATTCAGGATAACTCATTTGCCGAGAAGTTCCTTGAAGAATATTACAGTTAATATTCTAGAGGATAACCCAAAATCTTTTTTTTTACCAACAAAATCTCTCACTGATCAATTTCAATTGACAGTGAGTCCACCAAAAATGTCTTTCTGGCCCTCTTGACTCTCTCCATGAACAAGAAGTCCACTTTCATTTCAGAGTCCCCTTTCGATAAACGAAAGAACTCCCTTCTTTTTCTCTTTGGTTAAGTCTTCTCATGGTTATAACCGAAGTTGAAATTTCACTTCGATAAACGAAAAACCCATCTTCAGTTTAGATAACAAATCCTATAAA
Source organism: Asparagus officinalis (assembly GCF_001876935.1). Lineage (NCBI taxonomy): Eukaryota > Viridiplantae > Streptophyta > Magnoliopsida > Asparagales > Asparagaceae > Asparagus > Asparagus officinalis. The sequence goes on from NC_033800.1 coordinate 119,657,219, forward strand.
AGATAAGTTTATCTAGATTTTCCAGATTCTCGGAGCGAAGATCCCACTTCTAGTTTCTTTTGCGCTGAAAATAGAATATAAAATTCTTCCTTTCCAGAATCAAGGAATAGAATATAAAATTCTTCCTTCCTTGTATTCGGGTTCGCCTTCACCCTAAAAGAAGACCAGGAAATAGAATATAAAATTCTTCCTTTCCTGTACCAACCTTTTCCGAGAATTTATCAATTTTGGATTCATCCTAGGAAGTTTATCCCGAATCCTAAGCAGGGATAAGTCTGCGCCTAACACGCGCTGCCGGTTTAGTCTTTCTTCGTAGAAAAAGACACCAGAGTTCGATTCTGGGGTATTCTATCCTGAAACCTAAGCAGGGATAAGTCTGCGCTTAACCTGCGCTGCCGTTAACCGTTAAAAAGAACACCCGCCCACATATTCAACATTGTGGCAGATTGTTATTAATAGCACCAAAATCCATGCCTTACACGCATGAGGAATTTCATCCTGAATCCTAAAAAAGGATATGCCGACGCCTAACACGCGTCGCCGGTTTAGTCTTTTACCGATTGAAAATGATACCAGAATACCAGACTGGGGTATTTTATCCCGAAGCCTAAGTAGGGATAAGTCAGCGTCTAATACACGTTGCTGGGTAGCCTATTCCCGTAACAATGGCAAAGTCTACGTATTCAAAGTCGTAGCAGCGAGTCTAAAGGAGTTCATTCCGTTAGCACAACGTTACATGCGGAACGGATTTAGACAATCCGTATGCTAGTCCGACTCAAACGGTAGCCGGTAAAGGCCAATCAAACCCGTTGAAGGCTGGGGGTTGACCAAAAATCTTAAAGTCAATACCTAACACGTGTCGCCGGGTAGCCTATTCCCGTAACAAATGGTAAAGCCTATGTATTCAACATCATAGCACAAAGTCTCAGAGTATTCACTCTCTTAGCGCAACGTTACATGTGGAACGGATTTAGACAATCCGCATGCTAGCCCGATTCAAACAGTAATCGGTAAAGGCTTATCAAACCCGTTGAGGGCTGAGGGTTTGCCAAAAATCCTAAAAGTATTATGGTCAATCATTTCAAACGGAATGAGGAATCATAATAAAGATAAAGATAAAAACCAGTTCCACTAAGAGAATCAAAAGTCAAAGTATTCAGCAAATGAAATCATACATCAAGCCCATGGCTAAAAATCTGCTGACTAAACTTAGACAGCTTCTCATCATAAGCTTGCCTAAGCTCATCCTGCAACTCAGCTCTGATGGACTCTTCAGTGGAGGCCAAAGTCTTCACAGCAATCTTCTCCGTCTCAACCAGCTTCTGCTTCAGGGATTTCAACTCATCAGATAAAGCAGTGTGGGCTTGCTGATCCTGTATCTTCGTCATCTGAAGAATACTCAAAGTCTCCTCTTTCTCACGGAGTTCTCTTCGGAGCTGGTCTATCTGGGTCCCACAAGAGGCAATAGAAAAATCAATCTCGTCGAGTGAAGATGATCTAATAGCAAGGTTGGCCTCAACTCGGTCTACCCGATCCCGCTGCACCTGAATCTCGAGCTCAGCAAAAATCCAAGTATCACGCCATGTCTGTAAGTGAGCATCCAAATGGGCAGCAATGAATGAAGAAGCACCTGCATCCCGGAGCTCACGAAACATCTGAAGCTCGTGCTCTAGACAACCAAGGTCATCAACTATAGCCTTCGCCAGATCCGGGTATCCTGCATCCCTTATTGAATTTACTCTAGAATCAAGGAAAGGTTTAAACTGGTGAAGGGAAAATCCGCCGTGGAAGAGTTTGCCGATCATTGCATTCACGAAGGAGAAGAAGGAGCGGACTTCTATACAGATGACGATTTTCTCTGGGTCGCTGTCTGATAATAACTCCTTCACAAGGACATGAACCCGAGAAGAAAGCCCTACACAAAAAGGAAAAAATCCGTCAAAAGCCTGGATGAGGAAATAAATAACATTTCTCAGTTGCTCAATTTATACCTTCTTCCCCTAGAGTCACTGGGGGTAGTGGAGGTGTAACTGCTGTAGGTATATCAACTGGTGTAGTTGGTCTCACAGCCGGTTCAACAGGATCAGTCTCGATAAAAGCTCCTGTCAAATACAAAACGGAATTCTCAGATGCATCACGTTATAGCTGCATTAGTCAAAAATTGGCTAGTCCTATAATTAACTTGAGAAGAGGCACGTACCTTCAGAAGAACCATCCTCGGGATTCTTAGGGAGTGTAGACTCAGGAAACATATCTCTAGGCAACTGGTCATCAATCTGAGGAGAGCCATACATGAAGTGGAGCATAGGAGTATCCACAAGCAAACCCTCCTCGTCAAAATCATCAGTCGAGAAATCTGACACAAGAGAATATGAGTGCGAAAGAAGAATAAAGGGACTACGACCAATAGAAATAAGCTACCTCTTATGGGTGTGTCAGCCTCTCTATTCCCAAGATCCACGTTTGCCTCCTACAATTTATCTAAAAAGAGCAAGAAGCATAGAGACGATTAGGGGATGCACGAATTTTAGATCGCTCAACTTCTTTGTGTGCCATCTAAAAGATATATTGTCAATGGTAGATGTACCTGGATTCGCTGAATCGGATCCTACATTGATAGCCTCCCTAACGTCGGCAGCTTCTGCAGGCTTTTCTACCTGGTACGGTGAGTCAAGCTCACCAGAAGGTACATAATCATGAGGAGCAGGATCATGACTCATCTCGCTATCCCCACGCTCTCCTACATAGAGATGGAAAAGCATAAGTCGAAGTGCTGAATGATCAAGAGGATGATCTATAGGATAGATGTTACCTCCGTCGCTAGCGGGATCATCACCAGCCAAATCCGTCTCAGATGCTCGCGAATCTACACGCTGCTTGTGGGCTACTCTCTTCCGCCTAGAAGCAGGGACAACAATCGAAGGTCTCGCCTGGGAAGGAGGACGAAATTCTTCATCCTTGTCAGCTGCAGTCCCTGAAACATCAAACAACTATCAAGATTAATAATTCCGGAAGACAAAAGAAAAGGATAAGTAGCTAAGCTCACTCAGAACAGTCCTCGTAATTTTCAAGATTTTCGCCTGAAGCCTCATCAGCGGAATAGAAAATCTTCTTTCCCTCTTCGTCAATCCGACGAGCCTTGTTCCGTGCCCTCTGTGACCGAGCATTCTCCCAAATCACACGAGAATCAGCCTGAGAAGCTTCCTCGGCCTCTAGCTCTGCAATCGGCTTCACGAGGATAGTTTTATTAGCTGCTAACAACCACCTGTAGCTTAAGAAGGTGAGATTCAACTGCCGCTCAGCACTCGGGAGACTGAACTTAGCACCAGTACAGCCCGTCACGGTCCACAGCCATGCCCGGAGACCGTCCACCAAACCGCCATGAGTCCCCCCTCGGCTTTTCCTCATCAATCAGACACTCGCCGTATCGGCCGGAGAACTGTGGAAAGCAAGTGGAAAACGCCCAACACTTGTGGACCTGTAGCTGCTGTCTGACGTCAGGGAATCCTCGCCCCTCCCACTTGCCATTCTCAAGCAACTGTAGTAGGGGAACGGAGGGGTCTGTGGCGTTCGGTACTGACATCATATCAGAACGATGAAGGATGAACCAAGCCATAAAATAATTGTACGGAAGCTCCACCTTAATAGTAGTAATTTGAGCCGGTGGTTCACTTTCCTTCCGTGTAAAAGCACTAGAAATCTGTCGAAGCCCTCGATGAATGTTAGCCACCATCACCGGAAGAAGCGAAAGTTCCTTTTTGTAGGCAAGCTAAACCGCTGGGTAGAGCACCTCCAATGGCAAGATATCACTAGACTGATACGGGACCACGTATTTCTTCAACCAGATAGCTAGGTAACCGGCGAGAAGGGTCATCGGTCGAATTGGCGCGGTCGCATGCCACAAGAATGATTTAAACTTGGTCCCTGTAGGAAAACCACTCTCAGGACTGCTAATGGTATAGGAATGAGCATCAATCTTCTTCAGTAGATTATTAACCCCTGAAGGAGTGAGTGGTGCCAGCTCACAAATAGCCTCGTCAGAATTGCTCTCTAGATTCCTGAACAAATAAGACGCAAACTGTTTCTGGCTCACATGGGATTTAGCCCTCTTCGCTAAAGGTTCAGACTGCGCCAAAGCGATATGATAGTGACATGTGAGATCCCATAAAGTCTCGTAGCGGTCGGGCATACGATCCTTCAGCTTACTCAACTCATGATTAGAGGGAAAATACTCCTGATATAGCATCTGACCCATGGGCAAACCAGAAATCCTGTGCATCTCATGGAGAGCCAAGCCCAACTCCCCTTGCCGGGTCAGAAAAGTGTTTGAATCTGGGTTATAGAGCTCGCACAAAGCGAAGAAATGCTTTGCGCTGACAGGCAAGCCATACATGGAGGCACGAATGGCTGCATATAGACCACAAGCGTGCAACTCCTCGCTCCATCGGCTTAAGACGTACTTCGTCATACGCGCCCACCAAAGCTTGTCTAAAGAATGGACCCAACTGTAGAATCTATGGCGCGCCGCAGGCATCTCCCGTCCTAAGTCAGCGAGGCGATTCTTCAAAGTGGAAGCAGAAGCAAGAAATTCGTTACGTGGCGGCGCATCCAGCCCCAATACTCTAGGACGCAATCCGACGATATGACCCCTGCTCGAACCTGGGGCTGCCTGATGAGTGATATAACCACAGTGAACGCTCTCATGCTCCTCCGTCAAGCGCCACGACATCTCCCGTGTCACAGCCTGACGCCGGAGCTCAGTCAACGAACGGTGTCGGGGATTCTTCGGCAAATATAGGAAACCATTGCCATTTCTATGAAGCCACTGCTCGGCATCAATGAACACTGTATCAGGATCTCTGACAGAGTCGCCAAATAAAAAGTCAGTCTTCCTGAGAGACTGAACAGAACTGGCATCCTTTATGAAAGGCACATCCGTAATCAACTGTCGAAGAGCTCGATGTCCACATTCCTTCACCACTTGGGCAACCTCTGTCGACGTGCCCGGAACAAACTGAAGAGTGAGTGGAATGGGTGAAAAATCATCGGAGGTGGAATAATACTTGTCACGACGTCCGTCCACAGCATGAGATGAGAACGATCTAGAGGGATATTCCACTGAAAACAAGCAATTAAGTGTTTGTTAGTTTCAGTTATAAAAGGAAGTTGAACTCATCTTACAAATGGGTAAGATAGAGTCACGGCCTTATAAAGGGTGAGACGATTTGGCCACATTATGCACTTATAAGGTGGGATACATCAAAAACATATCCCTGCCTTATAAGGCACAATGCAGCGTCAAAACACCCCCCTTTATTTATTTTGAGATATGGTTTTGACCAAGCAAAACCCATCTTTAAAGCATCGATCCTCGCCAAGGAGAATCAAGGCTCTTCCCGATTGCCTAACCAAGGAGAACAAAATGGGGATAAAGGACTAATCTGCAAATATGCCAAAAAGAGCTCACCAGCATACGAGGGAAGCACGCCATCAGCCGACGCAGTAGGGGAGCGACCTCTCGGGACACGCGACATGATGATCTGTAAAATAAATCAGGGGGTTAGATACAAAAATTTTTAGTTAGGGTGACAAACTCTAACCATAAAATTTTATCCCCTCTTTATTATAATTAAATCTTTCAGACCTCCAAATTTTACCCCCCTGAAGGATAAGCTCGAGGCATCAAATCACAAACCCTAACCCTCATATGCAATCCCACAAATTCATGTACTAAATTAAACATGAAATATGCCAAAATATGGAGGATTTACCTGAGGAAAAAAAAACTCAAGGATCCGGCAAAAAATTAGATCTTGAAAGAGGCTCGAACCACGTGCTCGAGGGGTCTGAGAGAAATTTTTATATGAAGATTTTTGAAAGATTTTTCAGTCTAAGATCAAAAGGAAGGATAGATCTAAGACAAATATGAAGATTTCAGAAAGAAAAGATGCATGAGGGAAGAGAAAAGAAAAAAAGAGGACAAAAGGGGGGCCAGCCCTAGAAGGAGAGGAAAAGAGCTCTTTTATAGGTGAACCAGCCTTGAACCAGACCGGACCAAGTTGAACCAGACCAGACCAGTCTAAATCAGTTCAAAAAAGGCTGAACCAGGCCAAACCAGGCTGAACCAGGCCAAACCAGACTGAACCAGACCAGACCAGGATGAACCAGTCTGAACCAGTCCTGAACCAGCCTTGAACCAGGTTGAACCAGTCTTGAACCAAGTTGAACCAGTTTGAACCAGTTTGAACCAGAATTCAAATTGAAGCTGAACCGAGCATCGAAACAACTTCAAATCGACCGAGGGTTCAGTCCTTTGTTTATTCTTTCCTCTCCCACACATTCGGAAGGGTCAGGAGATTTTTTTGAGCCTAATTACTGCCTTTTTGGGTCATTATTAGGCCGGTTCGGCTCATTCAGACATAAAAAACACTCCAATAAGGTATACGAGTATAAACTATTCCCTATTTTTGGTTGAGAAGTTCCTGGAGAATATTTTTCTAAAAATATTCTTAAGGATAACTCAACAACACTACGCCGGACAACGCGTCGCAAATAAGCACTCAACGCCGACAATCGATGGTCAGTTCTATATTGAACCAACAAACACGAGCTAAAGATCAGAAAATCGGGAATCGACTTCAAGTTCAAAATTCCGACAACGGTCAGACAATAAATGCAACGCCGGAACCCTTACAGACATTCGACAAAGCACCGAATAGCCTGAAGGATTGAATGAATCAAGAACAGAAGTCATTCCAAGGTCCCGTTACACCGACTGAAGGTTGGGACAATCATATCCAAAGTATTCCAGACTCTTCTATAAAAGAACGAGGCTGAAATACTTTGGAGGGGGTATCTGTAGGCGTATAAAACTGCTTATAGGTCCCTTAACACAGCTCGGCACGGTGATTCAACAAACCAACGAACCATCGGGCGACATATCCAAACACGATCGTTGGACCACAACACCGAGAATCAGTTAAACGCGACGAAGCGGATTAACGAGCCACCTCTAGGTGGCTCGGTGGCCGAGCCACCTCTAGGTGGATCGGCCAAAACCGAGCCACCTAGAGGTGGCTCGGTGGCCGAGCCACCTGGAGGTGGCTCGGTGGCCGAGCCACCAAGGTGGCCGTGCCACCTAGGTGCCCGAGCCACCTAGGTGCCCAGGCATAGTTCAGAGCCTATAAATAGATCTGGATGCTCATTGTTTCGGAGGTTGGAACTTCTGGAGCCGAAACTCTGCCGGATTGAGAGCTGAATCTTGGAGTTTTGAAGCTTTGAAGACTTGGACATTTTCAGATCTCGTTCTTGGCGAGCATCCACGTCAGAAAGGCAGGATTTCGGGAGAGGAAGATCAGATCTGAGATCCATACGGTAATACTCCGGATCAAAACTTAGTTTTTGATCCCGAGAAGGCTATTATTTCCTTGGTGAAATAGTACCCTCGGCTGTTATTTCCTTCGTGAGATAATACCCACTATACTGTGTAGATCCGACCGGATCTAGATCGCGCGGTAGTCCACAGATTAACCCCGGCGCAGGCAAAGAACCCACAAAAGCGAGTGACCGCAAAATAGGAGCTCGTGATTCGTTCGACAAACAAGGAAGATTGTAACTTTTTCTTTTTCTTTTGATCTCGTTGTAACCGGATCTTATAAAAAGACCGGATCTTTCTGTAACCGATAAACTGTTACCAAAGAGTGCAATGACTTCAATGAAAGCAACAATTTTTCCCGCGAACAGGTCAACGAGTCATCCAACTGTATAACGGATTCGAACTCGAACACCGAAGCGGGTTTACTGCTGAAGACGCTCTACTAGGTGCCTTTTACTTTATGTCTGTGCTTTATTCTCTTCCAGTTTATATAAGGAGAGAAGATATGTGTTGTAAAGTGTGCGTTTTTTAGTCTAAATTTTTATTAAAAAGTCTATGTGGATTTGCAGTGTGCGGAGTTCTCTTGTACGATATTTTATAAATAAAGATTGTGGAGAAAGAAATTATCTTAAGAATGGGCAGCCGAACTTTGTAAGTTATTTCCTTTGTCTAAATTTTTTTATGCATGTTTAGAATTGGTATCAGAGCTATAAACACCTATATACATACATATACACACACGCGCGCACACACACACACATATATATATATATATATATATATACATATATATATATATATACACTACTACTACTACTACTACTACTACTACTGCTACGATAACTCTTAGACTTCCTAACAAAGACTCTTGAACTTCCCAATAACATTCATGCATCTAACATATTTATGCATTTGACTTCTCAAATAACTAAAAGATCTTTTCAATTATCAAGGTAATTGATCAAGTTTACTTTCAACATTCTCCCTTAAACTTGATCCTTCAATCATACCAAGCTTACCTCTAAATATAGTAAACACATCATGCTTCGATGACTTAGTAAATATGTCAGCCACCAGATCTTGCGATTTCACAAACTAAAGCTAAACTTTCTTGTTCTTTACTTGATCGCAGATAAAATGATATCGAGTATTGATATGTTTGCTCCATTCATGAAGCACTGGATTTTTCAAAAGTGCAATAACTGACTTGTTATCAACACAAATTTTGGTCGGCTCTTCTTGTCTGAACTAAAGATCTTGGAGAAAATTTCTCAACCAAAGTCCTTGAGTGACACCTGATAATACAGCAACATATTCAGCTTCAAAAGTTAAAAGAGTGATTATCGGCTGCTTCTTTGAAGACCAATTAAAAGCAGTGTCGTTGATAAAGAAAGTGTAAGCAGTTTATTCTTTTGATCATCAACATCTCTGGCCCAATCGCTATCAGTGTATGCAACAAGTTCAAAATTGTTAGAACATGAATAAAACAAACGGGAATCTGTTGTACCTTTGATGGCCAGAGAATCCTCTTTGCTGCCAACAAGTGTGAAGACTTTGGATCTTCCATGTATATGCTCATGAACCCAACACTATAGAGAATATCGGACCTTGTGTAGGTTAGGTAGCGAAGAATACCAACCAAGCTTTTGAAATAAGTTGCATGAACTTTGCTTCCACCATCTTTCTTAGACAATTTGACTCAACGTTCAACAGGAGTACTCAAATGATTGCTATCCTTCATATTAAACTTATCAAGAATTGACTTTGCATGTCCCTCCTGAGAGATAAAACTTCAACTTAGCCTTGCTTGACCTCGATGCCAAGGTAATAAGACATGAGTCCAATAACTATTATCTCGAACTAACGAACCATGGAGCTTTTGAATTCCTTGAACATATATGGATTATTTCATGTAAAGATTAAATCATCAACATACAAGTATAGAATAAGAATATCTCTAGCATTATTTACCTTGGTATATAAGGCATGCTCAAAAGGAAATTTATAAAAATTATGAGCTCGAAAGTATTCATTAATTATGCTATTCTAAGCTCTTGGTACCTGTTTCAAGCCATAAAGAGCATTCTTCAACTTCAACACTTTTGATTCTTCTCCTTTCTTGATGTAACCTAGAGGTTGATCTACATAGACCTCTTCTTCAAGAATACCATTCAAAAATGCTGACTTCACATCAAGTTGATAGATTGCCCATTTTTTCTAAGCTGTTAAGACAATAATCAGCCTTATGGTTTTAAGACAAGCTACTAAATAGAATACCTCATCATTGTCAATTTCAGCTTTCTACTTGTAGCCTTTAGCAACTAACCTCGCCTTGTGCCTCTCAACTTCTCCTTTCATATATTTCTTCTCTTTGAACACCTATTTGACTTCAATTTCTTTTTTACCTTCTGGAAGTGTTGTAAGCTCTCGGGTTTTATTCTTCTCGATAGCCTTGATCTCTTCATCCATAGCTGATCTCCATGTTGGATTTGAATATCTCACAACCAACGAATAAGCAAAATAATTTTAAATTATCTTGATTTCCAGTTACCTCATACAACTCCCTCAGAATCCAAAAATTTTGAGGTTGTGGGCTCGATGATGATGAGAACAAGGTTGAAGAAGTCATCGATTGGGGCGACTGAGATGTGGTTGGTGATGTTATCATCGGTGTTGATAGAGTGGATGTCAATGGAGTATGTGCTGGAGCATCTTTCCCGACCTTAGTCTCTTCACTAATGAAAGTAATATGGCTCCTAAAAATTTCTACCTTGCTCCAATCCCATGATTTCTCTTTGTCAAATTGAACATCTCGGCGAATAATGAACTTCTTACTACACGGATCATATATCTTGTAACCCTTGGTTCTGAAATCATAGTTGATGAATACATATGGAATACTCCTCTCGTCGAGCTTATTCCTCTTCTGCTCTAGAACATGAGCAGAGCCAATACTACCAAACACTTGAAATGACTCACATTTCGTTTGTTACCAATCTAGGCTTCTTGCATTTGAGTTGGACACCGGTTGAGGAAATGTAGACCGCGTAAGAAATATTTTTGGCCCAAAAGGTTTTAGGCACCTTCTTACTACTCAACGTACTTCTTTCCATATTCAAAATAGTGTGGTTCATCCTGTTAGCAATACCTTTTTTGTGGAGTGTAAGGAGAAGTCAGAAAATATCGAACTCCATGTTATTCATAATGTGCTTCAAAATCCTTTGAAGTGAACTCTCCACCTCGGTCTGATCTGATAACTTTAAAATAAAAGCCACACTCTTTTTCCATATTAGTTTTGAAATTCTTAAACATAGAAAACACTTGAGATTTGTTCTTTAAGAAGTATACCCAAGTCTTTCGAGTAAAATAATTGGTGAAAGTAAGAAAATACTAATCTCACCAATTGAGGTCGGAGTGATCGAACTACACACATCAGTATGTACAAGTTGTACTTTGATGCATAAAATGAAGCCTCCTTTGGGAAAGGAGCTTGATGATGCTTCCCCATTAGACATCATTCGCAGAGTTGTTCAAGACGATCAATTATCGGCAACTCTTTCACCAAGCTTCTATTGGTCAATGTCTTTAGGTTGTCAAAATTGAGATGCCCAAATCTCAAGTGTCATAGCCAAGCAAGATCATTGATACAACCCTTCAAACAATTCACATCTTCACCTTGAAGGTTTAGCATGAACATTCGATTCTTTGACATCTGGACTTTTGCAATCAATCTATCTCTTTGATCTCAAAGAAAAAGACTACAATCTTTCGTATAAAAATCATAGCCCTTTCTAAGATCTATCTCAAACTCAATATATTGTTTTTCATATTGGCATAATAGACATCAGTGGTAAATTTTTCTTCTCTATTTTTGAGGTGAAAAATTATTCCGTTGGCCTTTCATTGGAATCTTTTAGAAATCTCTAAAAGTTATCTTGTCATTCACAAATTTGTCTATGTTGACGAACATACTTCTCTTGCTACACATATGGTTACTGGTGCCACTATCAAGATACCAAACATCCTTATTGTCACTATCTCCTCCGAATGCTAATAGAAGAATATTATCATCATCTTCTTTCTCAACATAATTCACCTTGTCTTTAACTTGATTGTAATAACAATCAGAAGAGTAATGACCATACTTCTTGCATTTAAAACATAAAACTTGCATTTTCCATCGGTCTCTATTAGATCTACTATGTCCACGGTCTCTAAAAGACCTTTGATTTTGATCTTTTTCTTCAAACTTGTTGTGACTTCCTTTGCCATAGGAACCACATCCTTGGCCTCAATATCTATCCCAAAATCTTCCATGGCTATGACTGTCGTTACTTCCTTCTTTTGAATCTTCTCGGTCATCCTTCAAAAAAGGATTAGTTTGAAAAGCCTTCTCCACCAGTTCATTTCTCTTGTTAGATCTTTTCTAGTGGGCATTTAAGGAACCCAAGAATTCATTAATCATCATATTCTCCAAGTCTTTTAACTCTTTGATGGAACAAATAATATAGTCAAAATTCATAGGAAGTGATCGGAGAATTTTCTCCACCACACGAACATCTTCGATCTTCTCGCCATCTCTCCGAAGTTTATTCACCTTGGCCAAGACTCCAGTGAAATATTCAGAAACTAGTTCAGTTTCCTCCATCTCTAAATTTTTGAACTCCTTCAAAGTGTTTGGAGTCACACCTTTTTCATCTTCTCCTCTCCCTTATAGAAGTTTTGAAGTATTTCCCAAGCTTGTTTTGAGGTCACCACATCTGAAATTTTCTCGAAAGCTGATTCATCAACTTCTTGATAAATAAAGTAGAGGGTTCTACCGTCTTTCTTACTGGACTCTTTAAGCGACTCTCTTTGTACTGTTGATAGCGCACCTTCATCTTGAGGCTTTTCAAAGCCTTTCACCATAACATCCCAACAGTCTATTGATCCCAATAGAGGCTTCATTTGAACGCGCCAATTTTCATAATTTTCTTTGGTGACTTTAGGAACAACAAACGGGATCATTCCATTGGAACTCATCTTAGCTCTGTACCAATTTGATAACAATATTTTGCCCAGGATAAATAATTTGAAGAATGATAATATTATTCTTTGATTTTTTTTCTTTGCTTGGCTTCTTTCTACTTACAATCCACACATATATATACTACTACAATGACTCTTAGACTTCCTAACAAAGACTTTTAAACTTCCCAATAACTTTCATGCATCTAACATATTCATGCATTTGGCTCCTCAAATAACTAAATGATCTTTTTAATTCTTGATACGAGTCGCTGTGCGATCACCTTTGATCGCAGAATTATCAAATGTGGATTGAGAAGAGGATGACAGAAATACAAGAATAATTCAGTATGTGACGAAGAAAAATACTCTCTCTAGATTATGAGTATGAAAAGATTACAATTTCTCTCTCACAATCTCACTAGAATCGAGAACAAACTCTTAATTCTCTCTAAACCCTAATCTCTCTTGATTAGAATCTCTTTTTGATTACATCTAATTGATTAGAAACCCTAAACAACCCCTTTTATAGGTGTAACAACGTGGGTGGAAAAGTGGTAAATAACCAAGCCTAAACCCTACAGGAAACGTGTAAACAGAAACCCAAATGAATCAGGAAATCACCGATGAGTAGACTCATAAACATGCATGAGTCGACTCATGCCAAGTGAGTCGACTCATGATGAGGTGAGTCGACTCGTCAGAAACTTTCAACAAAACGGCTGGGTTTCGTGAGTCGACTCATGAGAGGCATGAGTCAACTCAACCTGATGAGTCGACTCATGTACATGTATGAGTCAACTCACAGGCTGAAAACTGGATGCTTCGATTTTTCAATTCGCTGTCTCATTTCACGCTTCAACCTGCGTTCCACTGTGTTATTTTACACCTCTATTCTTAAGTTACCATGAGAATCATCTATCATCAATCTCCCATGAGGATCACTAAGTTCCGAAGAGAAGATACACCTATTGGCCTTCTTGTTTTGATGATATTTAACAAACAATTTATAACTAATATTGTTTGTCTAGTGTTTGTGTTTTCTTATTTATTCTAGGCAAACAACGAGTTGGAGGATGGATGGAATAGAGCTTCAACGATCATATCCAATGGAGGTTGGCAGAATAGTGGAGTGAAGCCTTGCAATTCAAAGTTAAAGATCAAATTCAAGCTTCATCCTTGAGATTACCAAGTCAAGCATATTGAAGACCAATCAAGCTTGGGTAAATTATTTTAGGGCTTATATTATGTGTGTTAATACTTCAAGCTCAATATCACACACACACGTTTGGTTTGGTTTATCGTCGTTTTAGATTATAGACTTAACGATATTATTTTATATCTTTTATCAAGTTTATAAATCTATTGGAAAGTTTTTAAAACTTTGTTTAAACTCATTTTGTCAAGATCAAGCTTTTACAAGTCCATACTTATGTGATTTTGCAAAATAATAAGATTCCACAATTGGGAAATACAAATTGGAAAATTCTTTTTTTTAACATGTTCAAAATAATATTTGCAAACATTTTCCAAAGTTTTATCAAGTTTGAAATTGATTTGTTACATTTAATTGAATTTACAAAATCATGTTTTTCGTTCGTGCATGTTCGTGCATGTTTTTACAAAACAGATGATTTTTCACAAATGGGAATTGATATTTAAGAAATTCTTTCTTTGACATTTTTATCTACATGTTTACAAACTTCTCTAAAAATTTTACTATTTTTTGAGTTGATTTACTGTGTCCAATTGATTTTACAAAATCGTGTATGTCAGCAGATTTTCAGAAACTATATATCTGTGTTCAAATATTTATTTATATCAAATGAGAAATGATTTTTCCAAAATTCTTTCTCTAAAATGTTCTTATACATGTCTATAACCTTACCTCAAAATTTCATAAGTTTTGGAGTTGATTTACTATTTTTAATTAATTTTACAAAGCCAGATACATAAATTTTCAGAATGCTGGAATTTGGGGTATTTTGGTCTTTTCAGCCTATAACGGCTAGTAACGGCTAGTTTTTGATATTTTCGATTTTTGGGGGTTTGTGGCTGGTTTAAGAGGCTATAAAAAGCCCTCAACTTTTATTGTTTCTCATGGATGTTTAAGAGAGTTTTAAAAAGAGTTTTACAAGTTTGTTGAAGCTAGGGTTTTTAAGTTTGTTTCAAGAGTTTGTTTGTGAAGAAAATTCCACAAGAGCTTGAGGAGATCATCTATTGGAGTTTGAGCTTTCAACTATTCTCCCTCCACCTCTTGATCTATTGAGAAGTTTTCTAAACTCTTATCTAGCTTTACATTTGCTTAGTTATTTGATTATCTTTCTTTAAAGCTAGTTTTTTATTTTGAGTTTAGTTTTGATTTGATTTCACTCATTGTTACACACACCCACTTGAGCTTATTGTATTTGCATACATAGTATATTAGGGTTGTGAGAGATTGTAACATTGAGTTGTGCTTCATTGTGTTCTCATCTATTGTAGAGAACAAATTTATATTTGTTACATTGTGAGATTGTTAGGTTTTCAGTGAGCTAGAAAACTGAGTGTATTATGAAGTTTTCGGTGAACTAGAAAACCGAGTGTGAGGAGTGAACGTTGTTCGGTGAGCGTTGAAAACCGACACTGTGAGGTGTAAACGTTATTCGGGTGAACGTAGAAAACCCGGTTGTGATAGTGGATTCTCCCCGGGAGTGGAGAGCGGAGACGTAGGACGGAAGGTCTGAACTCCGTGATCATATAGTGTGTTTGAGTGTGCTTTGGCGTTCATTTATATTTATGTTCATATCTTATATCACCATTGTCCATAGCTCATTATTTATATGATCCCTTATCTAGTTCATATTGTTTACCCCTTGTGTTAGTTTCATATCCTTGCATATATCATATATTGCTTATATCTCTTTGCTAGGATATTTCTTGTTGTTCATATTGCTTATCCTAGCTCATATAACTTGTTGTATTTCATACTTGCTAGGATAACTTGTTAATTAATTTTAATTGTCCACCCCCCACCCCCTCTAGGGTCTAACAACACCTGTATCATGGGTCCTCCCTTTAGGAACTTGAAGTCTCATTCAAGTTAGAACTTCAGCTGAGGAAACTCGCGAGCTCCTCTGTCCTTTCTATACCACATGGCTTTGCTAGGAACCTGATATCGACGTACAACTGGAAACAACTCCTTCATTCCTCGCCTCATCATAGTCGTCTTCCGCTCTAACATGCAACTCCTTTTCGATAGCTCTGTTAGGATATGTGAAGCCTAACTATCAAGCATGCCCTATACTTCAGAAGAGAGGAGGAACAAAGTTGGAACAGGAGGAACAGGATCGACGATGGAGAAGTTCAAGCAAAACGACGAAGGAGACAGTTTTCTGCATCGCGGTCGACCGGCCATGGCGCGGCGGTCGACCGACGTCGTGCACAGCTGGGTGCACAGGCCAGGAGCTCATCGCGGTCGACCGAGCATGGCGCTGCGGTCGACCGGCAAAAGTCCAGAGAGCAAGCCCAGACTGCGGACAGCATCACGGTCGACCGCACATGGCGCTGCGGTCGACCGCCCAAAGTCCAGAGAGCTCGATCAGGAATAGGATTCGTCGCGGTCGACCGCACGTGGTGCTGCGGTCGACCGGAGTCGGGTTTTGGCCCAGTTTCGAATTTTAACCTGTTTTGTTCTGTTTCCTTCTTTACTTGTTAAACCCTTAAGTCTATAAAAGGGTTGTTTAGGGCATGATGTAAAGAGACGAAAAATAGTGAATTTTTCTCCTACGGCGGCCGTGGACGTAGTTTCTCACATTGAGAAGCGAACCACGTAAATCTTGTGTGTTTGAGATTGTTTGATTTTCTCTCTCTTCTCTCCTAAATCTCTATTTCCAAATCGCATCAGGGGGATTGTGCATCCCCAACAAGTGGTATCAGAGCGATCAGGTTCGGCGCGAGCGATTTGAGGTCAGAGATAATGGGATCTGAGAAGGAAACATCCAAGATTGAAAAGTTTGATGGAACAAACTTCGGGTTCTGGAAGATGCAGATGGAAGACTACCTCTATCAGAAGGATTTATACCTACCATTGGGAGAGAAGCCGACGGATATGAAGGATGCGGATTGGAAGCTATTGGATCGAAAGGCCCTTGGAGCGATCAGGTTGACCTTGTCTAAATCAGTAGCGTTCAACATCAAGAATCAGAATACGACGGCGGATCTCATGGCGGCGTTGTCCAGTATGTATGAGCAGCCCTCTGCGGCGAATAAGGTACATCTCATTAAAAAGCTATTTAATTTGAGGATGTCCGAGAGCCAGAAATTCAAGGAACACCTGAACGAGTTTAACGAGATCACGGATCAACTAAACTCGGTCAATATTCAGTTTGACGATGAAATCCAAGCCCTCTTGATACTTGGTCAATTGCCCGACAGTTGGAAGGGTACCGTTATCTCGATCAGCGGATCATGTGGCAAATCAAAGCTGAAGTTTTCAGAGGTGGTGGACATGATTATGACTGAGGAAATAAGAAGACAAGAGGAAGGGATTTCTAATTCAGGGTCGGCGTTGAATCTTGAAGGCAGAGGAAGAAACAGAAACAGAAATAGAGGGAGTAGCCGAGGAAGATCTAACTCGAGGAACGGAAGGCCAAAGTCCAAGAACCGCAAGGGCAAGAAGGAGATAGACTGCTGGAATTGTGGTAAGTTTGGCCACTATGAAAATCAGTGCCGAGAACCCAAGAAAGACAAGGAGAACAAGACTGAAGCGAACGTGGCCTCAGGAGAATCAGATGATGCCCTAATCTGTTCGTTGGAGAGCAAAACTGAATCGTGGGTGCTGGATTCAGGAGCTTCGTTTCATGCCACCTCAAATAGAGATTTATTTGAGAACTATGTTTCAGGAAACCTAGGAAAAATCTATCTTGGTGATGATCAGCCCTGTGATATTGTTGGCAAAGGAGTCGTGCAGATCAAGCTCAATGGGTCTATATGGAAGCTGAGCGATGTGAGACATGTTCCTAGCTTGAGGAAAAATCTGATTTCCATAGGACAATTGGCGAAAGAGGGATACGTATCAACCTTTGCATGTGATACATGGAAGGTTACAAAGGGATCCATGGTTGTTGCCCGTGGTACGAAGACGGGATCTCTCTACATGACGATAGATGCACGAGGTTCCATTGCAGTGGCTGAAGGCAGTGAAGACCCAAATTTGTGGCACCAGAGGCTAGGTCACATGAGTAGCAAAGGCCTAAAGGTTATGCAATCGAACGGGAAGTTACCAGGTTTGAGATCGGCTGATATTGACCTATGTGAAAGCTGCATTCTAGGGAAACAAAAGAGAATAAGCTTCAAAAGGGTTGGCAGAACTCCTAAAGAAGAGAAGCTTGAGTTAGTTCACACAGATGTGTGGGGCCCAGCATCAGTTCCATCCACCGGTGGAAGGTTATATTTCGTGACCTTTATAGATGATCACGCGAGGAAGACTTGGGTCTATTTCATGAAACACAAATCAGAAGTGTTTGAAGTCTTCAAGAGATGGGAGGCTATGGTTGAGAACCAGACCGGTTTGAAGATCAAAAAGCTTCGTTCTGACAACGGCGGCGAGTATGAAGACTCAGAGTTCAAGAAGTTCTGTTATGACAGCGGCATTAGATTAGAGAGGACAGTGCCAGGTACACCCCAGCAGAATGGCGTAGCAGAACGCATGAACAAAATATTGACTGAGAGAGCCAGAAGTATGCGGTTACAAGCAGGGTTTCCAAAGCAATTCTGGGCAGAAGCAGTCAACACAGCTGCCTACTTGATCAACCGGGGACCATCAGTGCCTTTGGAGCACAAAATACCTGAAGAAGTATGGAGTGGAAAGCAGGTAAACCTTTCTCACCTGAGAGTATTTGGATGTGTTTCATATGTACATCTGAGTGATCATGCTAGAAGCAAACTCGATCCTAAGTCCTTAAAATGTTTCTTTGTTGGCTATGGCGGCGATGAGTTTGGCTACAAGTTCTGGGATGAGCAGAATAAGAAAATCATCAGAAACAGGGATGTGGTCTTTAATGAAACAGTCCTCTACAAAGACCGTGATGTCGTTCAGTCCACTAGTTCAACACAGCGTGATCCCACATACTTCGAGTCAGATGATGCCTCAGATGGAGGCAATCCCGAAGCTAGTTCTGATGAAGAAGAAGAGTTGATGGATGAGACTACTTCAGAGGGGGCAGATGAAGATGGAGAGCCTGTTTCGCCCGTCAGAGAGTTAAGGCGGTTAGCTAGAGTCCCCAAGTATAATCCGAAGTACCCATCACTACAGCCCAGAGCTCATCTCAACTACCTATTGTTGAGTGATGGTGGAGAGCCAGAAAGTTATCATGAGGCCCTTCGAGTGGATGATGCGAACAAGTGGGAGCTCGCCATGAAAGATGAAATAAAATCCTTGAACACCAACAAGACATGAGAACTTGCGAAGCTACCAACGGGGAAAAAGGCCTTGAGCAATAAATGGGTGTACAGAATCAAAGAGGAACATGATGGTTCCAAGAGATACAAGGCCAGATTGGTGGTTAAAGGATTTCAGCAGAGAGAAGGAGTTGATTACACAGACATCTTCTCTCCAGTAGTCAAACTAACTACCATCAGAACAGTTCTGAGTATTGTTGCAGCTGAAGATCTACATCTCGAGCAGCTAGATGTAAAGACATCTTTCCTCCATAGTGATCTAGAGGAAGAGATATATATGCAGCAGCCAGAGGGGTTTACTCAGAAGGGAAAAGAGAAGATGGTATGCAGATTAAAGAAGAGCTTGTACGGCCTAAAACAAGCTCCAAGGCAATGGTACAAAAAGTTTGATGGATTCATGCACAGGAACGGTTATTCCAGGTGTAATGCTGATCATTGTTGTTTTGTCAAAGAGTTCGACAACAGTTACATCATCTTGCTTCTATATGTCGACGACATGCTAGTAGCCGGTTCAGATATGAGAGAGATCAAGAAGCTGAAGAAGCAGCTGTCGAGTGAGTTTGACATGAAGGACCTAGGCGCAGCGAAGCAGATATTGGGAATGAAGATCAGTAGAGATAAACTCTTGGGCACACTGCGGCTATCTCAGGCTGAGTACATTAGACGGGTGCTTGAGAGATTCGGGATGAGTGGTGCTAAGGCCGTTAGCACACCGTTAGCCAGTCACTTCAAATTGACCAAGGAGCAGTGCCCCGAGACCGACAAAGAGAAAGAATACATGGCTAAGGTTCCTTATGCTTCAACCATTGGAAGCCTTATGTACGCCATGGTATGCACGAGACCCGACATTGCCCATGCAGTAGGAGCTGTGAGCAGATTCATGTCAGGTCCAGGAGAGCAGCACTAGGAAGCAGTAAAGTGGATTCTGAGATACCTGCGAGGTACAATAGAAGATTGTTTATGCTTCAGAAGAGGCAAGTTAGTCCTGCAGGGTTTTGTTGATGCAGACTATGCTGGTGAGATAGACCAGAGAAGGAGCACTACAGGATATGTATTCACTTTGGGCTCTACAGCTATTAGTTGGGTTTCTCAGTTGCAGAAGATCGTTGCTTTATCAACGACAGAGGCTGAATATGTTGCTGTGACAGAGGCAAGCAAGGAGATGATATGGTTGCAGGGTTTCTTGGAGGAGCTAGGACAGAAGAGTGAGAAGAATGTCTTACATTGTGATAGCCAGAGCGCAATTCATTTGGCAAAGAATCCCGCTTTTCATGCAAGGACCAAACACATACAGGTCCGCTACCACTTCATAAGATCAGCGTTGGACGAGGACATGTTAGAACTTGTGAAGATTCAAGGAAGTAAGAACCCAGCTGATATGCTTACCAAGGTTGTCACTACAGAGAAACTGAAGTTGTGCTCAACTTCAGTTGGCCTCAGCACTTGATGATATGGAGGCCGTCGCCGTAGAGAGAGCTGAAAGAGATGATAGTTAGTCTCTAAGTGGGAGATTGTTAGGATATGTGAAGCCTAACTATCAAGCATGCCCTATACTTCAGAAGAGAGGAGGAACAAAGTTGGAATAGGAGGAACAGGATCGATGATGGAGAAGTTCAAGCAAAACGACGAAGGAGACAGTTTTCTGCATCGCGGTCGACCGGCCATGGCGCGGCGGTCGACCGACGTCGTGCACAGCTGGGTGCACAGGCCAGGAGCTCATCGCGGTCGACCGAGCATGGCGCTGCGGTCGACCGGCAAAAGTCCAGAGAGCAAGCCCAGACTACAGACAGCATCGCGGTCGACCGCACATGGCGCTGCGGTCGACCGACCAAAGTCCAGAGAGCTCGATCAGGAATAGGATTCGTCGCGGTCGACCGCACGTGGTGCGGCGGTCGACCGGAGTCGGGTTTTGGCCCAGTTTCGAATTTTAACCTGTTTTGATCTGTTTCCTATTTTAGCTGTTAAACCCTTAAGTCTATAAAAGGGTTGTTTAGGGCATGATGTAAAGAGACGAAAAATAGTGAATTTTTCTCCTGCGGCGGCCGTGGACGTAGTTTCTCACATTGAGAAGCGAACCACGTAAATCTTGTGTGTTTGAGATTGTTTGATTTTCTCTCTCTTCTCTCCTAAATCTCTATTTCCAAATCGCATCAGGGGGATTATGCATCCCCAACAGGCTCGTCATGAAGTCTAATGCATAGCGAGACAAACTTCTTGCTTGCATTCACTAACCTCTTCGCTCGCGTCACCATCACCAAGTTTGCCTCCCTCTGAAGAGACGCCGAACGAAATATGAACTTTTCACCATCCTTGGTGAATGTGTACTTCTGAGCCCACCTTTCGTAGATCACGTATCTATTCCACAAGTATGATTACCCAGTATAACCTGACAAACATCCAATGGAACGATGTCGCACGTGACCTCGTCAATATACAACTAGTGGAGAGCAAATCTGATAGTGCATTGATTAACTATACTTAGTCCCGTCTCCTTCTGAATCCACATTAATGGATAGGGTTTCGGATGCTTGACTGTCTTCAGACCCAGCTTCTGAGCCAAGGTCTCAGATATCAAATTCTTTTCGCTACCTGGATCAACAATAGCATCAACCAAACTGGTCTTCACTTGCAACTTCAGCACAAAGAACTGCTCTCGGGGGGTCTTCGTCCTCTTTCGTGGCATGTTTTCCTATCATAAGATTAAGACTACTGTTGGGCTCTGTCATCCCAGGAACTTCCTTCGGACCTTGTGCTATCATGTATGCTTTTTTTCTCCTCTTTCTTCTTCAACCCTTTTGTCTTTAGATGAGGATACTTCTCCCAGCATCGATCAGCGATATGTCCTATCTTCTCGCAGTGACTACAAATCAGTTCTGCTCTTCTTGGATCACCCTTCTTCTCCTCCTTATGTTTGGAACCACTAGACTCACCTCCCGTCTGCTTTGCATCTCCTTTTGCCTTGTTGCTCTTCTTTTGCTTGCCCTCGATGGCAATAACTTTCACGTTTGCCTCTACAATAGACTCGACCGTGAATAGCTTTATCTTCTTCCGAATGTATTCGTTCAAACCCGCCATATATACTTCATAAAGATGGAGTATTCATCCGTCGTGATGTTTAGAACCATCGCCTGCTGCTGGAACTCCGTTGTGTACTCTTGAACGATCTGATTAAATCTTTGGTGCAAGCCGTACCACTTATACCAACGCTTCTTAAAGAACCCCACTGGATAGAACTGCTTTCTCAGTAGCTCCATAAACTTATTCCACGACATTGTCTTCTTCTCCTGCTTGTAGTAGGATTTCCACCACATCAACATGTGCCCCAAAAGCTTCAAAGTCGTGAATACAATTTTCTCCTTGGATGAATATCCATAAAGAGTGAAATACATCTCCATACGTTCAATCCACTTATCAAGCCTCTTGACGTTGACACTCCCATCATAAACAGGAATCTCTACCTTAAAGTCTATCTTTAAATTCTGGTAAGAACCCTTACCCCTTTGATGCAGAACAGTTTTGACAATCTCAGTCTCCCTATCAGAATCAGATTCCTCGCCTTCTCCATCGGACTCCATAAGTTTTTTCTTGCCTTTCGAAGAAGATTCCTCCTTTTTGTCCTTTTCTTGGAAGCTATTGACGAGCTGTGTGAGAGTCGAACTCATTGTCTCCATTTGTTTCTCCAATGCATATAGCCTCGCTGAACTCTCTCCTTCAGTCGTCTTCTTCTTCCTTAATTTCTGGAGTTCTTCTAATAAAATAAGAATCTCGCCTAGCTTATTGTATTACGATCGAGTCAAGACCATACGCAGGATTCCCCCTTCACAGGATCTGATCGTTCTGATACCAACTTGATACGAGTCACCGTGCGAGCACATTTGATCGTGAAATTATCAAAGGTGGATTGAGAAGAGGATGACAGAAACATAAGAATAATTCAGTATGTGGCGAAGAAAAATACCCTCTCTAGATTATGAATATGAAAATATTACAATCTTTCTCTCACAATCTCACTAGAATCGAGAACAAACTCTCAATTCTCTCTAAATCCTAATCTCTCTTGATTAGAATCTCTCTTTGATTACATCTGATTGGTTAGAAACCCTAAATAACTCCTTTTATAGGTATAAAAACGTAGGCGGCAAAGTGGTAAATAATCAAACCTAAACCCTATAGGAAAACGTGTAAACAGAAACCCAAACGAACTAGGAAAGCGTCGATGAGTCGACTCATAAACATGCATGAGCTGACCCATGCCAAGTGAGTCGACTCATGATGAGGTGAGTCGACTCGTCAGAAACTTTTGACAAAACGGCTGGGTTTCGTGAGTCGACTCATAACAGGCATGAGTCGACTTAACCTGATGAGTCGACTCATGTACATGTATGAGTTGACTCACGGGCTGAAAACTGGATGCTTCGATTCTTCGATTCGCTGTCTCGTTCCACGCTTCAACCTGCGTTTTATTGTGTTGTTTTACACCTCTATTCTCAAGTTACCATGAGAATCATCTATCCTCAAGCTCCCATGAGGATCGTTAAGTTCCGAAGAAAAGATACACTTGTATCAATTCTCAAGGTAATTAATCAATTTTACTTTCAACAGAAACTACATCATATTCGTTCTACACGCTATTTGATTTGCACGGGTATAAACTGTCCCTCGGTTGCATGACCTTATCCAATAAGATAGCTTTCCTACTTGCTGACTGGTCCCCCATGCTACAGGCAAGCTCCTTCTTCTTTCCAATGCTTTCTTTGGTTGATTAATTAAGACTAATATGTAGAGTTTGTGTCAGGAGAAACTGTTTATTAAATTTTCCTTTGTGGTTCATAATTGCTCATTGGATTGGAAATGCTTATATAGTGATGAAAATTCAGGACTATCTATCACCATGAGACTATTTTTTAAGTAACTGGCACATCTTTTTCCTGTTATGTTTGGTAGCGGGTTTTGAGCAGGAAACCCCGTGCGCTGTATTTTCCCAAGTTTGCATCTGCGGAACAATGTGAGACAATAACAAAAAAGCTTAAATCAAGACTTAAGCCATCAACACAGGCTTTAAGGAAAGGAGAGACTGAAGAGACCACCAAAGGAATAAGAACAAGGTAATCTTGTCTTATTCAAGCTATACAATTTGACATCAGCCGGACTCTTCAGAAAGAGTAAATCAGTTTGCATGAAATCTGATTGAAGTTAATCGAAAGGTTTGCTAACTATTAAATTACCACACAAGTAGTTAACTCCTATACGGAAGTAACAACTGTTTAAAATGAAAAACAACAGGTCTTGTTTTTCTAAAGTTTGCCTCAAAATCTTGAGGGTAGCACCAAGTCAGTTGAGATTCCGTTTAAGCCAGTATAACATTTAGTAAATGGTTTAACTGATGATCCTATTCTTCTGCTTTTTTTTCCGGGGTAACTTGATAGGCATGGTGTTTCCATGGTTGAATTGTGATAATTTTGTATACTTACTTCTATTTAATTTTTTCAGATCTTGTTATCCTCATCTTTATTTGTTTGTCTGTTTGCTTGTGTGTGTGATTCTTATGTACCTATCTCTATGGAGATATGTATGCACATACGTATATAGATACGTACGTATTTGAACAGCTTTTGACCTACCGAATGGTCTGTTTCATAGGATTACCTTCTTAGCTCCTGTCATTCGAATGAGAACCTTTGGCTGATATTTTCTTATCGAATTTATGTTGTCTTCCTTGAATTGGTCAATCTTAGGCTAGCATCTAGAATCCAATCTTTCGAAGGTGTTTCTCCATTCTGCTTTCCTATATTTGGACTTCTTGAGATCATTAAGCTGAAAAGAATATAGTGGAGAAATATTCTCCTAACTCTTTGTTAAAGTAAGAGAGAGAGAATCTTGGATAAATTTCCCTTGAATTGAATATTGAGTATGCACATATATTTATACAAGTAGAGGAGTGTGAGGTTTGTTCTTCCAAGCAATGTGGGACTAAAACCCACTACAATACACTATTATCAACAGCCCCCTTCAAACTCATGTTGGATCAAACAAAGTGAGTTTGCGTACAAGAAACTGGAACCGATGAACATGTAAGGCCTTTGTAAAGAAATCTGCAAGCTCGTCAGCAGATGAAACATGAGGAAGTAGAATTGTCTTGTCCTTGATAACTTGGTGACGGACAAAATGAGCGTCGATCTCAATATGTTTGGTCCTTTCATGAAATACTGGATTATTAGCAATCTGGATGGTACTCTTATTATCACAGTAGAGAGGAGTATGAGTCGTAACAGAAATGCCAAAATCACTGAAAAGGCGACGAAGATGAATAATCTCTTTAGCTGTTGTGGACATTGCACGATACTCTGCCTCAGTACTGGAAAGAGCAATAACATCTTGTTTCTTACTTCGCCAGGAAATAAGGGAATCACCAAGAAATATACAATAACCTGTGGTAGACTTTCTGGTAGTTGGATCACCAGCCCAATCAGCATCAGAATATGCACAAAGCTCTAACTTAGATGTAGCAGGAAACAAAAGTGAGCGAGTGCTAGTACCCCGGAGGTACCGAAGAATCCGTAATAAGACAGCATAGTGTACAGAACGTGGGGCACTAACAAATTGACTGACAATACCAACAGCATGAGAGATATCTGGTCGAGAGATGCACAAATAGACCAACTGACCAACAAGATGTCGATATCGGGTAGGATCAGATAGAGGCTCACCGTCAGTAGAGCAAAGTTTGACATTCTGCTGGAGTGGAGTATCGACAGTTGTATTATCAGTTAACTCAGCTTGATTTAGAATATCTGAGAGATACTTCTGTTGAGACAGTAATACACCCCGCGGGCCTTGAGAAATTTCTAGACCAAGGAAATACCGAAGAGATCCAAGATCCTTCATGTGGAACTGTTGTTGCAACTGAGATTTTGCGTATTGTATACCTGTCATATCATCACCTGTAATGATCATATCATCTACATAGATGAGTAATAAAACTCTGCCGCGTGATGTAGTGCGAACAAACAGAGAAGCATCTTGATGACTTTCTATAAAGCCCGCTTTAAGCACGACATCGCGAAAACACTCAAACCAAGCGCGGGGTGCCTGCTTGAGACCATAAATAGCACGGTGAAGGAGACATACATGTCCCAGAGGAATATTTAACCCTGGAGGCGGTTGCATATATACGGTCTCTGATAAAGAGCCATGAAGAAAAGCATTTTTGACATCCATCTGGTATAAGGGCCAACGATGAGCAGCAGCGACCGCAAGAAGAGTACGAACAGTGAGCATCTGAGCAACAGGAGCAAATGTCTCCTCATAATCAATACCTTGTTGCTGAGTAAAACCTCGAGCCACTAAACGAGCTTTTCGACGTTCAATGGTGCCATCAGGACGAAACTTGACCTTATAAACCCATTTACTGCCAACAAGAGAGATCCCAGGAGGACAGGGAACAACATCCCAGGTATGAGTTTGCTGAAAGACTTGAAATTCCTCAGCCATAGCCTGTCGGCACTCTGGAATTTGAACTGCCTCTCGGAAGGACTTTGGCTCAACAATAGTATGAATGACAGCAAGAAAGTTATGAAAGATAGGTGAATAAGAAGTAACAGAAGCATACCGGGCGGGCATGACATGTGAGCGTTTGCCTCGACGAAGAGAAAGAGGAACCTCAGGCGGGGGAGATGCTGGCGCAGGTGTGTGGAGATCAACAATATTTTCTGGAGTGAGAGTTGTGTCCACGGGATATGGATTAGATGGTGTAAGAGAAGACTCGGGTGAGGAAGAGTCAACAGAAGGAGAGGGAGAGATGTCAGGGAGATCTCGAAAGGAAAATTGAGGTGAAGAAGTGGGTGATGCAGTTGACGGGGAAGCATGATCAGTAGAGTGGAGGAAATTAAAGTCATCAGAAGCAGAATAATATGGAGAATCCTCTTCGAACTGAACATGACGAGATATATGAACTCGACAAGTTGCTGGATCATAACAACGATAACCTCGATGTTCTGAACTAATTCCTAAATAAACACAAGAAACACCTCTGGGAGACAATTTATCACGTTCGTGAGATGGCAGAAGAACAAAACATCGACAACCAAAAACGCGAACTAGATCATAACGGGGAGGGTGAGTATAAACACGACTATAAGGAGTAGCACCGGAAAGAGAGCTAGATGGAGTGATATTAATGGCATGAGTCACAGTGAGAATAGCCTCAGCCCAAAAACGACGAGGAACAGAGTAAGAAATGCTAGATGGAGTGATATTAATGGCATGAGTCGCGGTGAGAATAGCCTCAGCCCAGAAACGACGAGGAACAGAGTAAGAAATGAGCATTGATCGGGCAGTATCGAGGATATGACGATGTTTGCGTTCAGCAACACCATTTTGCTCATGAGTGTAGGGACATGACTGTTGAAAGATAGTCCCATGAGAGGACATGATAGAGCGCATGGCAGAGGATAGGTACTCTTTGGCACAATCAGAACGAAAAACTTTAATACGAGATTGCCATTGAGTGAAAATCATAGCAGTGAAGGCTTGATAAGCAGTAAGTACGTCAGAGCGATTCTTAAGTAGGTAAACCCATGTAAAACGAGAGAAATCGTCGATAAAACTAACATAATATAAGTAGCCAGATGAAGAAGGCAAAGGAGCTGGCCCCCAAATATCAGAATGTACTAAATCAAATAAGGAAGTGGATACAGATGTACTCATTTTAAATGGTAAAGCAGTGAGTTTAACCAATTTACAACCAGTACATGACTCAATCCTAGAACTAGATGATACAGGACCAAGTACTCCAGACTGAATAAGACTCTCCAGCCTTTTATTACACACATGACCAAGTCGTCTATGCCATAAATTGGCAGGAAGCGAGGTAGAGGGTTTTGACGAACGAAGAGAAGCAACAAGAGAACGTGGACGTATGGACTCTGGAAGGTGAAGTTATTCCAGAAAATACAGTTTGTGCCTCCTATGACCCGCACCAACCGTCTTGCCCGTCTGTGGATCCTGCACAATACAAGTATCAGAAGAAAATGAGACAAACAAGCCCGCCATGCATAAAGAGCTAATAGAAATTAAATTCAAGCACAACTGAGGAGCCACATAGACGGGACCAAGTGTTAGATGACCAGATGGATCATTTTGTGGGGTAATAGAGCCATACTGAGTAATGGACAATGGTTGTCCAGCAGCTGTGTAGATAGGAGGAAGAGAGGATGAAGTAAAGACAGAGGATAAAAGTGAGGCATTACAAGTCATATGAAAGGAACAACCAGAGTCAAAAATCCAGAGATCATTCATACCAGAGACTGAAGGATTAGCTGAAGAACCAGCAAAATGCATACCAGAGAGTTGTGCGGCGGATGTAGAGGTGATATGTTGAAAAGCATCAAGTTGACGGCGAAGACTTTCAATAGCTTGAATAGTAGAGTCTGAAGTAGTAGAAGGTATAGCATTGGCCAACAATCCTGGTGTACGAGAGGGTTGAGACTGAGGGGGTCGCCGACCACGGAGAGGGAGCCTGTGGAGAAGTATGATTCATAACAGGAGCAGTGACAGGTAAAGACAAAACAGTCTCAAGTGAAGAGGTAGGAGTGTCTGTTGACAAATTGAGTCGTGCTGTCTGCTGCCGGGTCTCATAAGCAGTGAGAGCTCCCATAACTGAGGTCAAAGTCGAAAATTGAGGCTGATGAAGTAGTTGATCAGCCATAGTTGAATATTCAAGAAGGGACTGAAACAGTTGATGCACCTCATGTCGTTCGTACCAGGCTAGCCAGTCTTCATATGTGGAATTACGTCCAGGAAGCATGGAGCGTAACTCTGTCCAAAAAGCTTGCATTTTTCCAAAATGGGACTGCAGAGATGAACTACCTTTGCGTTGTAGAGCAATGCGTTGCAGAAGATATGCCTCCCGTGCACCCGAGCACTCAGTGAAACGCTCAGTGAGACGAGTCCACATGGCCCGAGCAGAGGGAAGCGAGCCAATCTCGATAGTGAGACCAGAGCCAACACAGCGAGTGAGATAATCCATGACACGAAATTCCTGCAATTGCCACTCTGAACTCTCCTTGACATTGAGAGCATGAGCAGTCTGAAGATCGACATTACCACTGTCAGAGGCAATAGTACTGGATGAAGCAACAGTGCTGATGGACGGTGGAACTGGTCCCGTACTGGTGAGATGATCAAGCAAACCAGCGCCACGCAAGGCATTGGTGACAATGGTGGACCACCCTGCCCAGTCACTTTGATCATTGAGGGGCAAAGGTGGTTTGAGAATCTTCTCTGAAGGAGCCATAACAACAATGTTGAGACGTTAAGATGTCGAGATGCCGTTACTGACTGCGAAACGGCAATGCCGTTCGTTTGAGGCCGAGAGACGGCTTGAAACGACGATGCCGTTAATTTGAGACCGAGAGACGGTCTTGAAACGGTAATGCCATTAAAATAGAACCCGAAGGTTAGAATGAAACCCCGAAGGTTTAAACGAGAACGCGAAACGCGTTAAGAGGCCGCAAAGCGACAAGGCCAAAATATCTGGCAGAAAAAAAAAACATTAAACGGCTGCAAAGCAATAAGGCTAAGATTTGGCAAAAGAACGCAGAAGCGTTAAAAAAAATTTATTGGAAGGGAAATAGCCCTAGCTCTGATACCATGTTAAAGTAAGAGAGGGAGAATCTTGGGTAAATTTCCCTTGAATTGAATATTAAGTATGCACATATATTTATACAAGTAGAGGAGTCTGAGGTTTGTTCTCCCAAGCAATGTGGGACTAAAACCCACTACAATACACTATTATCAACACTCTTAGAATAAATCCTACACTTGAATGTTTCAACTGTTTTTGCCAGTACTAGAAGCTACTAACATAATATGATCATTTCGATATTTGCTTAGTCAGTTGCTATTAACTGATTGTTAACAGTTCTGGAACTCTTGTAAGTGCATCTGAAGATCTCAGCTGGAACTTTAAGCTATATTAAGCAGAAGATAGCAAGGGCCACAATGATTCCAAGAGAGAGAATGGAGAGGTATATATGGCAGGATATGACGGACTACATTTTATTTTGTTGCCAACTTTATAATTGTCAAACTATTCTTTATAGTTGAAAACATGTCTAATAGCTAAAATTATGTGTTTAACTAGTTTGTTGGTCATAAATCTTAATTAGTTTAGAAATCATAACCTGTAAAAATTGGATCCTTATCATTATGGATGTCCAAATTCTCAGAAATTTCTTTTGAAATTAATAACATTGTTTTTGCGGACAAATTTTCAAAACCATCCGGTTATAAAATTTATTCCCAAAAAAATACCCTTTTTAACCTTAATTACAAAAACAGACCTAGTTGGATGAAACTGGGTCTGTTTTTGAAAAAATATTTTCAAACTTCACGGGAGTTCAACTCCCGTGAAGTTTTTTCTCATAACAAAACTTCAAGGGAGTTCAACTCCCGTGAAGTTTGAATTTTTTTTTTAAAAAAAACCGACCCAGTGTCAACCAACTGGGTCGGTTTTTGCAATTAAGGTTGAAATGGGTCGTTTTTTATAAATAAATTTTAAAAGGGGATGGTTTTGAAAATTTGTCCCTGTTTTCGCCTGTGGTTACAGTTCCAAATCCTAACTAAACTTGACAAAATTAACCTATCATTAGGAATATAGCAGTCCCATACCATTTTTAGTGATGTTAGCTAATTCTTGTATAATAATTTATCCTTGTGCTTTTTGTTGTTACCCTTGGTGCTGTAAAAGTTTATCATGTTTTCGTATATGCATATTTAGGTTAGTAAATCTTTATTTCGGGGAGACTATATATGATAGTCATGAGTAACATACATGTCTATTAGTGTGTTGCAGGCTTTCAACATCTTCCAGTTACGAGATGGAGCAGAAGTACTCTTCGCGTTGTGATGCTTTCAATCCAGCTGGATACGGTCCTACAAAAGAGCCAAAGGGTACATATTTCACTACATCCATTTGTCTTAACCTGGTTTCTTTGTCATTAAGTACTGAAATTAGCTTTTGAAAATTCTCTTTTATTATCTAACACGGAAAGCTTTGGTACATGAGTATTTGTATATATTAGATAAAATGCAAATGTTTTGATGAATCAATACCCTTTTTTTTTATAATTCTGAAACTTCCTGATGCGCTCACAAAATGGTGAATTTTTTACATGGTCGTAGACACAATCACGTATTGACATGTCCTTAGGGCATCTCCAATGGGCCAGAAAAATCTGGCCCCTTAGCAAAATTTAGGGAGATTTAAGGGGTTTGTGCTCCAAGGAACCGGAAAAAGATCCCTTCACCCAAAGTACCTTAACTTCCTCCCTAAATTAAGGGGAAGGTTAAAGTCCCTTAACCTTCCCCTTATAATTTTATATTAATATATTTTGTTTTAGAGTTAATTTATAGTTAATTAAATTTAGTTAATGTATAGTTAATTTAAAATAATATAATTAATTTATTAATATTATTT
Organism: Asparagus officinalis; assembly: GCF_001876935.1. NCBI lineage: Eukaryota > Viridiplantae > Streptophyta > Magnoliopsida > Asparagales > Asparagaceae > Asparagus > Asparagus officinalis. The sequence goes on from NC_033800.1 coordinate 119,688,520, forward strand.
ATATAAATTTAAAATGATTTATATAAATTAATTATTATATAAATTAATAATAATTTATATAAATTAATTATTATATAAATTAATTATTTGTTAAATTTTAATATGATTAATTAATTTAATGAGTATATAAGGTAATTTCTTAAATTAAATTAATTATTTATTTATTTTTAGTTATTAATATTTAATTATTTATTTATTTGTAAATAAACCACATATTTAATTAAATCCTAATCAATAAAATTAAAACACTTAAATATGAATAATTAAGGGGTAAGGGGACTTTGAGGGGGAACCATTGGAGGAGATCCTTTCCCTCCCTTAAAATTCCCCCTAGATGTGAACGCGTGAGTGGGGTGACGCGTGTGTGGGGTGGGGACCACAACGTGTTTGTTGTGAACGCGTTTTTTGAACGAACACGTTTTGCTCGTGGCCCACGAGCACCTCCCCACCCACAGATGCGTTTTAAACGTAGGGGGGCCACATCCACACACACGGTCAGGCTTCAAGCTATAAATAGGAACAATAATTTGTTCCTACTGTTTGGTGCAAAATAGGGGGAGAACGGCGTACAAGTGCAGAAGGGAAAAAGTAGGGGCGAAAAAAGGCTGTAGCAAGGGAAAAGCCGCCAACTTTGAAGAGGAGTTTTGTGCAGTTGTTCTTAGAGTTTGAGCATCCATTTTGAGAGAGAAATTAAGAGCTTGTTTGAGGGTTTTATTTGTGATACCTTGTGTAATTGTAAACCCTATTTGTATTCTTTTTCACTCTAATAGTAGATCTCCCCCCTCCTTACCCCGTGGACGTAGACAACTTACCGAACCACGTAAAAATAGTTTGTCTTGCTGTGATTTGGAATAACTTGTTAGGTTCTCTCAACAAGTCAGTCCTAGAACTGATGAGAGGAAGAGTGTATATCCCACTTTGTTGAGATATATCACTTTCGGTTCTTGTTTCCTTTGTAAAACAGAGATTTAGTTGTGACTTACTTTCTTATTGTGCACCAGAGGTGCTGTCAAAATTTCCACTGCGCACAACAAGTGGTATCAGAGCCTAGGTTTTGACTTGGAGCTTGTTCGAAGGATTCGCTGAAGGATTCTTATTTGAAGAGTTAGATCTACAACATGGGTAAAACAAGCACATCGGGATCGTATCTTATGAAGGCGATACAAAGTCTGGGCATCAATAATACAAAGATTAATGTTTCAAAGTTCGACGGCAATATCAATTTTGGTTTGTGGAGATGCCATTTGATGGATACGTTGGACGCGCAGAATTTGGAGGAGACTCTTGAGTTACAAGAGAAAGTTGTAGATATGGAGGACAATGTTTGGAAGAAGATGAACAGTAGGGCTTGTGGAGTTATTCGGTCATGCTTGAAGCTGGATCTTATTTATGATGTTATGAACGAGACGCCGGTGTAGAACTTATGGGAAACGCTCAATGAGAAGTACATTACTAAGAGCATTGATAATCGGCTTGCTTGAAGAAGAGGTTTTACCAGTTCAAGATGAAGAAGGGAGTTTCCATTAGGGAGCATGTTAACAACTTCACAAAGCTGCTTTTGGATATGGCCAATGCGGATATTATGGTTGAGGATGAAGACAAGGCGATGCTATTTTTGTGTTCGTTGCCCGAGGATGATTATTATACTTTTGTTCTCACTATGATTAATAGAAGAACGACTGTTAATTACAAGGAGGTGACCTCAGCGTTGGTGAATTATAAGTTGAGGAATAGTGTTGACGAACCATCTGAGAAGACATTGGGAGATGCATTAGCAGTTTAAGGTCATGATCCAAACCGTAGTAGGAGATCGCAGTCTAGAGGTGCACACTTTACAGTTCGTAAAATCAGTGTGCCTTTTGTAAAGAGAATGGACATTGGAAAGCCGAATGCTCAAAGTTAGATCGAGCCAGGAAGAATAAGGGGAAAGTTATACAAGCTTCAGAGGTGAATGTTGTCAAGTCTAGTTGTAACAATTCAGATTTGGATTCTTCAGGCTATTCGTTATCTGCACTACCGTCAGTTTGTGTTGCCAACTCTACAGAGTGGATGTTGGATTCGGGTGCTTCTTACCACATTTGCCCTAAGAGGGATTGGTTCTTCAGCTTTCAGGAGTTGGAAAGAGAGGATGTCATGCTCATGAGTAATGGACATACATGTTCTATTGGTGGTATTGGTACCATTCAGATTAGGATGTATGGCAAGATGATTTGGGAGTTAGATGAAGTAAGGTTTGGTCTGCAATTATAGAAGAACATCATTTCACTTGGAGTTTTGGGGGCGGCAGGCTATCGGTTGACATTAGAGGATGCATTGTTGATTATCACATTTGGGTCCATGATTTTGATGAAGGGTGTCAGAAAGAGAAATTTATATCATTTTATTGGTAGCACGGTGATTGGTGACGAGCTGACGATTTCTTTGGATTTGGCTAGACTATGGCCTTTGTTAAGGCTGGAATATTTGGTTATTGGTACCATACATTGTTTGTTGAGGAGTGCTTTGATGTGCAGTTTGAAGTCCTATGAACACATTAGTATGAGCGAGAAGACCGATGTGGAGTTTGGCACTTCTATCCATCGATCGAGGGATCTTCTAAGGGGTGTTTATTCAGGCATTTGGGGGCCTTCCAAATGGGCATCATTAGGAGGTAATAGGTATGTAGTTTCCTATGTTGGTGACTGTTCTAGGCATTGGTGGGTTGCAGCCAAGTCACGTTAGTGTGAAGTCCTAGAAGTCAACAACAGTTGGAGGAAGTGTGTTGGCAGAAAGGTAACCCGTCGTTCTGTTTTAGGTAGGGGTTCTTTTCTACGTTTGTATCAAGCTCACGGTAGTTAGAGACACTTCATTAGAGGGGAAACATTAGGGTGACGAAATGAGATGACAGATTTGGTGAGCTGTTCCTTGATGGAGGAGGATCAGCATTTGATGTCAAGCATTAGTTTTGGTGTGCGGGCTTCGACATATTTGGGTCATCTTGTTCATAGGTTGCCAATTACTGTGTTTAGAGATTTTGGATCTGGTGGAGCTGCTTCAGATTTTGGGTTGTGATGGATGTTTGGTTGCCCAGCATTTGGTCACATCGAGGATGTAAGATTTGATCCGATTATACGTTTGGGATTCAGAGGCTCGTTTGGTTATCAATTGAGAGACTCTGATTTTGTTCTGAGTAGGTATGTCACTTTTGACTCTCAGTAGGTAGAGAGTGTTGATCAGATCATTGGGATATCATAGCAAGTGGAGTGTGATGCTACTTCACGTTGGGTGGAGATTCCTCCACGTTCTTCAGATCATACTGCATTGTTTTGGAATTCCAGCTGAGGTGACATAGATTGTGAATCATGTTGGTTTGGATGCTGATGATGAGTTAGTTGATTCGAGTGCAGCTGGTGGACATAGTTCAAATTTGGTTGTGGCCGTTGGTTCACCTCAGGAGGAAGTGTTTGGTTTGTTTCGCTTTGGGGCCATTAGGAGAGCTATCAGCCGCAGATTTGTTAGTAATATTAAAGAAGGGTTCCGAACTCTTCTAGTTGATTGAGGTTGTTCGCGGCCATTTGGGTAAACTACGTGAAGGCTTGATTCCCTGGGCAAGGGTAAACGTAGGTAGTCATTTATGATGCAGGCGATTTTAGAGTAGATACCAACATTTGGAGTTTGTTCGCATTCTTATTTGGGTTCTCAACTTGTTGTGGATTGAGTCCGTTGTCGTGAATTGTTTTACTTCGTACTAGACACAACAAGTGAGACATTTGGTTTGGTTGGTGTCGTCTCAGTTTTAGGAGAAACTTCACCGAGGTGGAGAACTGTGAACGCGTGCGTGGGGTGGGGACCACAACATGTTTGTTGTGAACGTGTTTTTTTGAACGAACGCGTTTTGCTCGTGGCCCACGAGCACCTCCCCACCCACGGATGCGTTTTCAATGAAGGGGGGGCACATCCACACACACGGTCAGGCTACAGGCTATAAATAGGAATAATAATTTGATCCTAGCTTTTGGTGCAAAATAGGGGGAGAACGGCGTACAAGTGCAGAAGGGAAAAAGTAGGGGCGAAAAAAGCTGTAGCAAGGGAAAAGCCGCCGACTTTGAAGAGGAGTTTTGTGCAGCTGTTCTTAGAGTTTGAGCATCCTTTTGAGAGAGAAATTAAGAGCTTGTTTGAGTGTTTTATTTGTGAGACCTTGTGTGATTGTAAACCCTATTTGTATTCTCTTTCTCTCTAATAGTAAATCCCCCTCCCCTCCTTGCCCCGTGGACGTAGGCAACTTGTCGAACCACATAAAAATAGTTTGTCTTATCGTGATTTGTAATAGCTTGTTAGGTTCCCTCGACAAGTCAGTCCTAGAACTGATGAGAGGAATAGTGTATATCTCACTTTGTTGAGTTATATCACTTTTGGTTCTTGTTTCCTTTGTGAAACAGGGATTTAGTTGTGATCTTACTCTCTTGTTGTGCACCAGAGGTGCTGCCGAAATTTCTGCTACGCGCAACACTAGATTAAGGTCCCTGGTAGGGAACCCTTGGAGATGTTCTTAATTGGGACAGCTTCATAACGGAGGTCCTTATGTTATTAGACTGTAGGAAAATATTATAGAAGAAATTACGAACTTCTCACACATAAATTCATAAGCAGATATCATCTGAAGAGAAAAAAACTACCATCTCTAGGTATCTAATATCATAATAAATTAGGACACAAGTATATACATCGCTTCTGTCTTGAAGCAAACCTGATGTTGATATTTTTGTACTCTCCGAGTCATATTCATCTCTAACCATAATAAGAAGTAGGATTGCGAGTGGATGGGCATTGGCTGCATGCATCTTGATCCGGATCCGACCCTGAATATCTAGGGTTGGGCTCGACTTCTGACCCAGACCCGAGACAATCATTAAGGGTCGAGGTGGGGCTGGATCCTTTTATGGATGGGGCCTGGGTAAGGTCCTTCAAAATTGACATATCTGTCCGTTAAAACTATATTCATTTTGCGCATTCGTTAAGATCTTGTGAGATCTGATCCAAATACTAGATGAGGACCCTAACCATTTTGGGTTTTGATCTAGATTTTGGAACTCATCCAGCTGGTGTTCAGATTCAAAGCTGGGATGGGTTCGGATAACCGGACCCACTTTCAGTCTTACGTGGAGAAGATCTTCTATGGTTTTGAAGTTAGGGCCTGTTTGTTTCGTAAAAAAATACAAAAAGTGGGGGAAAGTGGGGGAAAGAAAATTGATATAGGTGAATTTTGATATTTTACTCCACTTTCAGATGTTTGGTTTGTCAAAGCTATAAAAGAAAGTGGGGGAGAAAATGAGTTGTCACCATATTATTGGATGAGATGAGTAATTTTTGATGTTTTCCTCCACTTTTCTTGTTTAGGTTCTTTTCTTGTATTTGGTTTATTATTAAAACTAAGAAAATAGATGAGAGAAGATGAGTTGTCATTATATTATTGGATGATGACTTAGGAAAATCAATTTCCTTATTTTTTGGAGGAAAGGGATGGAAGGAAAATTTTAATGAGATAGGATCAGTTGTCATAATATTATTGGATGATGTGAGTAATTTTTAAAGATGGTAGAAAGTGAAGGAAAATGGGGTGAGGTGAGAGTTGGATGAGTTGATTGATGTGACACATTTCTTGTGTTTAGTTTATTTTTAAAAGTAAGAAATAAGATGAGATGAGATGAGTTGTCACCATATTATTGGTTGATGTGGGAGATTTGTAAGGATGGAAAATGATGAAAGTAAAGGAAAATGGGTTTTGGAAAATAAAGGAAACGAACCAAACAGACTCTAAGTGTAAGCCCCTTTCTAACGAACTCGTAGGCCATGGCTATACTGGCCTAGAAGTGTCCCCTTCACTTCTCAACTTTGGAGTCAATTAATTTTTGGTTCATTTATGTCATGGGATTTGTTACAAACTGTTGCTCGCAATTAATGAAGATTGAGCTATATATGACCAAATGAACATTTGCGGAAAGATCTTATTTAGTTATTGTTAGCCCTTGATTTTTAAGTTAGTAAGGTTCATAGCTTTAGCACCCTTAGTTATTTAGAAATAATTACCGATGACGATGATCCGGTCATCTTGCTAATTAACGTACTAGAATTTGGCATCTCTTGATAATATATGTTGAGGATTTCAATCTCCCCGCCTACCACGATATGCGTAACTCAGAAGCCAACCCCAATCAATAAGATAGAACAACCACAATCAAGAAAAAGAACACCGAGATTTATATGGTTCGGTCGACCAACTTCGACCTACTTCCACGGGGCAACAATACGAGAAATTCACTATGTATCAGGGAGAACTAGAAGAGGAACCACTAACTCTCGTCTCTCAATCTCTCAACCTCACATACATAATCAACTCTCATATTCTCTCCAAAGTCCACTCCTTGTAATCTTTTGCACGGATAAAGACTATGAAACCCTCTCTCTCTCTCTCTCATCTACTACATTTCTACTTTTTCTTCATGGTTTTTCCTCCACCAATAGAAGAATATATATAGAGAAACCAAAACCCTATCTCTAGCCTAACTTCCTAATTAGAACAGGATTCAAACTCCTAATCATGATAAAATCCAAACTCTTAATCATGACAGAACTCAAACTCCTAATCATGATAGAACTCTAACCCTATCTAATTCTCATAAAGTTACACAAAGAATCAAAGACAAAATCCCAACAATCTCCACCTTGGATTTGATTCCCAAACTCCCTTGAAGATATATCATCGTCATCTTGAAACTTTGTCTCTCCCGCTAGAGTCATCTATTTCTTTCGCACTTCAAATAAGAACCCCTGCACTCCCAATTGGATGCCTTCATGATCCTCACTATCTTCTGCTTCATCGTGACGCCTTCACCTCTCTTGTTATCCTTGTGCTCCACCTGCATCGCTCATCTCGAATCATATCGGTGCACCTCTCCTACTCCACACTACGAGCGCTCACCATCTTCAAGTCCAACGCCACCATCTTCATCTCCATGTGTGTCACTCGGTCGTGCCCGCTTGCAAGCTCCACCTGACCTGGTACTGTCCTCCTCAAGTATACACACCAATCAACTCCTGCTTCTTATCTGCCATCAGATTTATCTTACCGTTAAATAGCAGAATATCAAACTTCGGACCCGAAGAAGTCATCATTCTCTAATCAAAATTCAAATCAGTCACCGTAGGTTTGAATTTGATGAAACTGATGCCAAAAACGAACTCAGCACGTCAAAAAACCTTAGAAACGACTCCTGGATCACCAAAATCCGCCTCCAAATCCTTAATCGGCTAACAAATCAATCTGGACCGTCGGATCCCCACGTGAACAGTGCCCGTCACGCTTTAGTTTTCTGCTACAGTAACTTTTCCCTTTTTTCATCTTGATTCTTGTAACGCCGATTTTCAATCTTGCACGACGTCATCTTCTATGTTGCAAACTCGCTCCCGGATCCATCACCATCGCTCCGATACCACTTGTTGGGGATTTCAGTCTCCCCGCCTACCACGATATGCGTAACTCGAAAGCCAACCCCAATCAATAAGATAGAACAACCACAATCAAGAAAAAGAACACCGAGGTTTATGTGGTTCGGTCGACCAACTTCGGCCTACTTCCACGGGGCAACAATACGAGAAATTCACTATGTATCAGGGAGAACTACAAGAGGAACCACTCAACTCTCGTCTCTCAATCTCTCAACCTCATATATAATCAACTCTCATATTCTCTCCAAAACCCACTCCTTGTAATCTTTTGCACGGATAAAGACTACGAAACTCTCTCTCTCTCTCTCTCTCTCTCTCTCTCTCTCTCTCTCTCTCTCATCTACTACATCTCTATTTTTTTCTTCATGGTTTTTCCTCCACCAATAGAAGAATATATATAGGGAAACCAAAACCCTATCTCTAGCCTAACTTCCTAATTAGAATAGGATTCAAACTCTTAATCATGATAAAACCTAAACTCCTAATCATGATAGAACCCAAACTCCTAATCATGATAGAACTCTAACCCTATCTAATTATCATGAAGTTACACAAAGAATCAAAGACAAAATCCCAACAATATCATCAGTTTCAAATGTATTAAGCTCGGCTCAAAAGGCTCCTTTCTCTTCTAAACTTATTTTTACTTAATTTGTTTCCCCTCTTTTAAATGTTGTGTTATGACCCTTTTTTTGTTTTATGAAGTTACACAAAGAATCAAAGATAAAATCCCAACAATATCATCAGTTTCAAATGTATTAAGCTCGGCTCAAAAGGCTCCTTTCTCTTCTAAACTTATTTTTACTTAATTTGTTTCCCCTCTTTTAAATGTTGTGTTATGACCTTTTTTTTTTGTGTGTTTTGTGTTTCATGTGCAATGGCTTAAAAAAGCTCAAACCATAATGTTCTGAACATGATTACCTATTTTCAGGTAGCTTCTTTCTTGTTGAGGGAGGAGAAACCATGTTCCCATTTGAAGTAAGCAGAATAAATTCTCATAGAGCTCTTTTCTTTAAAATTAACCTAGAATTCAGTTATTAGAGGGAACTTTATTGATTTGCAGTATATGGAGCAAATATGGACATTGGTTATAATTACGAAGAGTGTATTGGCCTAAAGGTGAAGCCTTTACAAGGTATAGTGAATAATGTCTTTTGACGAGTTTTTTCGCATACGTGTGTGATATAATGTTGATAAAGGAAAAAATTGAACCCAAACAAATGAAAATACAATTTTATTCATATAGAATTAGATATGCTATGCATTGTGATAGTGTGATTCTGTGGTAAAGTAAGTCTTCTTTCAGACTCTTAGGGCCTGTTTGGTTCAAAAAAAAAGTGTGAAAAAAGCGTGGAAAAAAAGTGTGAAAAAAACGTGGAAACCTACTGGCTACTGACACCTTTTTCCTTGTATTAGACATATAAAATAGAATTTCTATTCCGTCGTTTGGAACTCTGGACAACTTTCTAGAAATCTTTCCAAAAATGTCAGTAAACATCGTTAAAAATAAAAAAGCCATCTCCGAGTTTTTAAGAGGGAATTGGGTGGAAAGCACATAGAAAAACAATAAAAAATTTGGGTGATGGGAAGTTTTTAGGTTTTTCCACCTTTTCTTTCCCGCTTTTCAAGTTTGATCCGAAGTAGGGAATTGTATTGGGAGAGATTTTCCATCTTCCATTTTTTGTGCGAAACAAAATAAAAAAAGAACTTTTTTTCAGAAAAAACACCCTTAAAGGCTTGGAAGATGGGATCTACATTGGACTCATATTCCAATTTATTTGGAAAGTAACCAAACAGGCCCTTAATGTTTAATAATGCTTTGTTGTCTTTAAAACATGGTTTTAACTGATCATGTTTTTTTTTCTCATGCAGGCATCCATCCCTTTATGGTTGGTACCCACTGCCCAGAGAAATGGGTGGCAACAAAATGGATAAGAGATCAAAGGCACTGATCAGTTTTCGCTATTTAATTATGTATTACATCAAAGGAGAGAAAATACCTTGTGATAGAATGGCCAGATCTAATCATATAATTCAATCAATACAACAAGATAGTTTTGGTAGTTGTGGTCGAGGAACATCATGTAAACTGGTCGCATGCATGAAAGTTTAGAAGGTGATCAAATTTTATGCCCAGAAGAAATGTTGTATACCAAAGACGAGTTCAAAGAAATGTTCTAGCTTTTTCCCCCTCCTCTAAGAGATATTTTTTGAATATTAATGTGAACTAAGGAATGTATAGCGATTTGATATATCCATGAAATGAATAATTCAGCTTCAAGATCGCACGGCTGGGTTCTGCCAGAACTCTTTAGATCCGAAATTCTATGAATTTCTGAAGTCCTCTTGATCTCTCAGCTTTATTTAGATTATGAACTGAGTGGTCCATCCAAATTTCCAATGAGCGACTTTTTGACTTCGTGAGTTGCTTGTTATTGTCTTTTAAGTACAAGTGGTCCTGACAATGGCGGAACAAGGAATATTGTCACAAAAAAATAATTAAATTCTCACCAACAAGAGTATAAGATACTTTGTCCTTTTTCTAAGAAATGGTTCCGTAAACGAGTCCCTTACATCTTTCATATTTTCAAATTAGTCCTTCAAATCATGGGAATTGCTTCATGTCCCCTAAGTTTGACTTATTTTGAGACTAGTCCCACCACTCAAGAATATGAATAGCTATCAATTGCTACCTCTACCCTTAATTAGAGGGACTAATTTCAGAATAAGTTAAAAATTGAGAGAGCTAATAACAGCATTTGAGCGATCGACTAGTTTCAAGATAATTTAAGAATTGAAGGACCCAATGGCAATTTTTATTCTCTGAGGGTCCAACTCAAAATATGAAAGATGTATAAAGGACTAAATATCATGATTATTCAAGGGAGGGCCCTATATGGCGGATTGGGATCCTCTCCTCAGGAACAGTAGTTCCTAAGGTTTCCTAATACATCTCAACCATTGATTTTGAATATGAGCACAAAAAACAAGGAGGCCCCATGTGATGAATGGTTGAGATGTATTAGGAAATCTTAGGAACTACTGTTCCTGAGGAGAGGATCCCAATCCCTATATGGCTCCGGCCCCCTGTAAGTGGAAGCCAATTTTGGCTACACTTTCAAAGCGTGAGCTGCTCTTTTTCAGCCCAGAAAGCAATTGCCTCCTCCATTCACTGGCTTCTTTAATCTGCGTCCACAATCTTTCACCCCCAACCGCACATGCTCACTACCCAAAATAGGTACGGACTACTTGCTTCTTTCCATGAACAGAATTAGAAAAAGGATGAGAAGTGGGCCCAAATCTAGGAGTGGGAATCTCCGGGCTTATTACATTGTAGTGGAGAATCACTTTCTGAACCTCACATTTTCGTTTATGTTTAGAAAGATAATGATTCTTAAAATATAAGTGTCATCATTTCTCTATATGAGTTTGTCGCTTATCCAAAGCAAATTCATAGTTATCTATCGGCCACACATCGGAACACAAGAGAGAAAAACTGATTTAACAAGGTTCGCCAATAAATGTGATTCTCTATATCCTTGGAGTATTAATCATGTCATAATTTTACTAATAATCAACATAGATTATAGTCAGATCTTTTTGAATCCTAATCTCACATCCCTCTATCGTCTCTATTTTTCTCTTTCACATGCAGTTTCAACAGACAATTGGATACACATTTATATCACAATTCTCTATCTTTTGGAAGGGAGTTATGCAAAAATTGTTGTGCCAAAAGCTGTGTCGAGGAACCAAACCAAACGCCAATCTAAGAGAGCCAAACGAACTAAATATCAATGCACAAACAAAACACCAATTTTAAAGTGGTTCGGCAAGTTGCCTACGTCCACGGGGTAAGAAAGGGGATGGGGTTTTCACTAATAGAGAAATAGTACAAACTGAGATTACAACTCACTCGAAGGAACAAACTAATCTCACCAACAAGCTCTTAATCTCTCCAAACAAAATCCTAAACAAATAGCTTCGAAAATACCTCTTTTCTGTGCTCCAAATATCCTCAATTTGCTTCTTCGAATTCTCTCTTCCAATTGTTCCATACATATAGAAATCCTAAAATCATAAACATACTAGGAATTCTAAACCAAAAGCCAAATCCAATTGTTCCATACATATAGAAATCCTAAAATCATAAACATACTAGGAATTCTAAACCAAAAGCCAAATCAAATTAGGAATCCAACATACTAGGAATTCTAAACCAAAAGCCAAATCAAATTAGGAATCCTAATAACCTATAACCAAAATAGATTAGGAATCCAAATAACCTCATGTTACCAAAATAGATTAGGAATCTGCTATCCAACAATTCTCCACCTCGACGAAGTTTTTCCAAAACTGAGCCGACACCGACCAAACCAAATGTCTCACTTGTTGCGTCCAATACGAAGTGAAACGATCCACAACAACGGACTCAATCCACAACAAGTCGAGACCCAAATGGGAGTGTGAACACTCACCCAAACGTCGGTATCTACTCACCAAATCGGCTGCATCATAAAGACTTCCTACGTATCCTCTTACCCAAGGAATCAAGCATTCACGTAGTTCACCCAAACGGCCTCCAAAGGCCCTCAATCAAATAGAAAAGTCTGCAACTCTTCCCAAATATCGCAACGGATCTGCAACTGATAGCGGCCCTAAACTGATACAAATCAAACACCTCCATCTGAGGTGAACCAATGGCCGTATCCAAATCATGTCCACCAGCTGCAACCGAATCCAAAACCAATCCATCATCTGCATCCGAAATCAAATGATCCCCAACCTGTGTCACCTCAGCTGGAATCCCAAATGACGCAGTATGATCTGGAGTATGTGGAATAAGTTCCACCCAACGTGAAGTAGCATCACCCTCCACCTGCTGCGATATCCAAACACTCTCCACCTGCCAAGAGTCAAAAGTGACATTCCTACTCAGAAAAAAATTAGAAGCTCCCAAACGATAATCAAATGAGCCTCCGAATCCCAAACGCGCAATCGGATCAAATCTCACAACCTCGATGTGACCAAATGCTGGATAACCAAATATCCGACGCCGACCAAAATTTGAAGCAGCTCCACCAGATCTAATAACTCCTAATGCAGCAGTCGGCGACCTATGACTAAGATGACCCAAATATGTCGAAGCTCCAAAACCAATGCTCGACAACCAACGCCGATCCTCCTCCAGAAAGGAACGACCCATCGAAACTATCATCTCATCTTGTCGCCCCAAAGTCTCCAAATCAATGAAGTGTCTCCTATTGCCGTGAGCTCGGCACAAACGCAAGAAAGGACCCCTACCAAAGCTAGAATAACGAGTTACCTTTCTGCCAATACACTTCTTCCAATTGTTATTGACTTCTATGACTTTACACCAACGGGAACTGATCGCGACCTAATAATGCATAGAACAATCACCAACTGCGGAAACTACAAAACGATTACCTCCCAATGATGCCTCCTTGGAAGGCCCCCAAATGCCTAACTGAACACCTCCTAAAAGACCCTTCGCTCGATGGATAGGAGTTCCAAACTTCATCTCGGTCTTGTTCATCCTAATGTGCTCAAAGGACTTTCATCTGCAGGTCAAAACACTCATCAACAACCTATGCACGGCATCACTAATCAAATACCCCAGCACCAAACAACGTCACAATCTAGCCAAATCCAATGAAGTCGTCAGAGCTCTATCAATCACCATGCTCCCAAGCAAATAGTATAAGTTACTCTTTCTGACGCCCTTCATCACAATCATGGACCCAAATGTAACCTTCAAGTGTGCATCCGCGAAGGTCACCCTATAGCCTGCTGCCTCCAAAGCTCCAAGTAAAATGATGTTCTTCTTCAACTGAGGAACGAACCTCACTCCAACCAACTCCCAAATCACCCCATCACTCATCCTAATTCGAACGGTACTGATACCACCAATAGAGCATTTGTGATCATTCCCCATGAGTACAAAATCCCCTCTTTCTAACTCCTGAAAGCTGGAGAACCAATCCTTCCTAGGAAAAATATGGTATGTAGCGCCCGAATCCAACATCCACTCTGTAGAGTAGGCAGCACAAACTGACGGTAGTACAAATAATGAGTAGCCTGAAGAATCAGAATCTGAATTGTTGCCACTAGTCTTAACAATATTCACCTCTGAAGCTTGTACAGCTTTCCCCTTATTCTTCACGGCTTGATCATTCAACTTTGGGCATTCAGCTTTCCAATGTCCATCTTCTTTACAAAAAGCACACTGATTCCTACGAATTCCAAAATATGCTCCTCTAGAATGTGACCTTCTACCTCGGTTTTGACCCTTTGCTCTTACAACCAATGCCCCCACTACCGGCTCAATAGAAGTCTCATTGTCCTTCTTCCTGAGTTGGTAATTCACTAATGCAGCGGTGACCTCACTATATGAAAGAGATGCCTTCTCATTAATAAGAGTAAGGACAAACGTCTCATATTCCTCGTCGGTTCGTCAAGTACTTGCTCTCTAGGACCTCCCAAATCTTCTTCGCATAAGTTTCATTCATCACATCATATTTTAGATCTTGAGTGAGACAAGACCTAATCACACCACACGCTGTCCGATTCATCTTTTTCCAAACCTTCTCATCAATATCGTCCTGTTTCCCATCCAACTCCAACGTATCTTCCAAATTCTGCGCATTGAGCGCATCCAAGACTTCGCATCGCCAAAGTCCAAAATTGTTAGTGCCATTGAACTTCTCCACGTTAATCTTCATCGAGTGGATACTCAAACTTTAGACAGTCTTCACACCTGAAGAACTACCCTCAACTCCCTCTTTCTCGACCATAATCCTCAACACACCAACAACCAATGCGGAAACAAACAAAGAATAGATCCAAAACTGAGAAAAGAAAGAAGCTTTACCGAAAAGATCCCACCTTTCTCACCAACTGAAACCCTAGACGAGCCCAAATCGATCTACTCCTCCAAATAGCCCAAGCGTAGCCCGAGCTCTGATACCAATTGTTATACCAAAAGCTGTGTCGAGGAACCACACCAAACGCCAATCCAAGAGAGCCAAACGAACTAAATATCAATGTACAAACAAAACACCAATTTTAACGTAGTTCGGCAAGTTGCCTACGTCCACGGGGTAAGAAAGGGGATGGGGTTTTCACTAATAGAGAAAGAGTACAAACTGAGATTACAACTCACTCGAAGGAACAAACTAATCTCACCAACAAGCTCTTAATCTCTCCAAACAAAACCCTAAACAAATAGCTCAGAAAATACCTCTTTTCTGTGCTCCAAATATCTCCAATTTGCTTCTCTGAATTCTCTCTTCCAATTGTTCCATATATATAGAAATCCTAAAATTATAAACATACTAGGAATTCTAAACCAAAAGCCAAATCAAATTAGGAATCCTAATAACCTATAACCAAAATAGATTAGGAATCCTAATAACCTCATGTTACCAAAATAGATTAGGAATCCTAATAACCTCATGTTACCAAAATAGATTAGGAATCCGCTATCCAACAAAAATATCCACATCCCATAAATATAATCTCCATTAAATTAAGCTTTACAAATAACATCATAAGTTAAAATGATAAACGATAGAAAAGTCTTCATTAATCCCGGATATGTCATGGAGAGAACAAAATGTAGCATTAATCAAAAAGTTAGTTGAAAAGTAAGCATGACACCAACCTTTCTTAGGTGCTCCATTAGCATTTCACCACACCAATAGGATGATGCGTTATATATAGAAGAAAATTTATTTAGTTTCATCACTCTCTCATTAGAATGTAATTTGTGACACGTGACCTTCTTCTATTAGTGTGGGGAGTAACTAAGAATCTTTCCTACCAAGGAGGATAAAGTGGCGAAAATAGTGGCTCTGCCGCTCTTGTGCTACCTCCAGCAAGTAAAATATTAGTCAGGAGTACTTATCCCAAATTTGGGGACAGACGATCAACAAATAATGGTAAGGTTGAAAAATTACTGAAGAACTAGGAAAAAATAAAAGACCCCGTTATAAATGTCACTTGGTAGCTAGGTTGTTAATAGTTTTTCTTATCAACTAAATAAGTATTCTTTGCACTATCAGCGATAATTTATTGGAAGTAGTTGTAGAATTGGCAGAGATCAGGTTCCAGGCTCAGGATTCAGGTTGTCAGGGTGGCGGTCGTCCAGCCCGGTCGACCGCGTTTGTGCACAGGAGTTTCTGGGCATCAGGATTGGTAGCGGTCGACCGACGCGGTCGACCGAAGATGGTAGCGGTCGACCGACGTGGTCGACCGCCTGAGTTGTTGTAGGTTTTTTGGTGAGAGATTTGTAACCCTAGTTGTATCCTCTTGTTTCTAATAGTGAAAACTCCCCTCTCCTTTCCCCGTGGACGTAGGCATCTTGCCGAACCACGTAAAACTGGTGTTAGTGATTGTTTGTGCTTATTGGTGTGTTGGTTTATCTTTTCTTGGCGATTGGTTTGGATTCTCAAGGCGCAACAAGTGGTATCAGAGCTCCGGGCAACGCTTGGGCTTTTTGGAGGTATAGATCAGTTGGGAAGTTCATCTAGAGCTTCGATTGGTGATAAATGTGGGATCTTTGTGGTAAAGTTTCTATCTTTTTCAAGTTGGATCTATTTTCTTATTTGTTCCGCAATTGTTTGGGTGCTTTGAGATTATGGACGGAAAGGATAAACATGGGGAGGGTTCTTCTAGTGTGAGGGCCGTCCAAAGTTTGAATATACATTCTATAAAAATAGATGTGGAAAAGTTCAACGGCACAAATAATTTTGGACTTTGGAGATGCGAAGTCATGGATGCGCTAAATGCGTAAAATTTGGAAGATACGTTGGAGTTGGACGGGAAACCGGACAACATGGATGAAAAGGTTTGGAATAAAATGAACAGAACGGCGTGTGGTGTGATTAGGTCTTGCCTTCCCAAGATCTAAAATATGATGTGATGAATGAAACTTCGGCAAAGAAGATCTGGGAGGTCCTAGAGGGCAAAGAGCATCGAAAATCGTTTGCATTTGAAGAGGAGGCTTTATCGCTTCCAATTGAAGAAGGGGACATCCATTAGTGATCACATGAACCACTACACGAAGCTACTTACAAATTTGACGAACGTAGATGTCATTGTTGAAGATGAGGATAAAGCAATGTTGTTATTGAGTTCCTTGCCCGACGAGGAATATGAGACCTTCGTCCTCACTCTTATTAATGGGAAGGTATCTCTTTCGTATAGTGAGGTCACCGCAGCCCTTGTGAACTATCAACTTCGAAAGAAGGACAAGGAGACTTCCATCGAGCCGGTTGCGGGGGCATTGGTTGCAAGAGCTAGAAGTCCAAACCGTGGAAGAAGGTCGCAGTCTAGAGGGGGGCATCCTGCAGTTGGTAGGAATCAGTGTGCCTTTTGTAGAGAGGATGGACATTGGAAAGCCGAATGCCCAAAATTGCAAGCCGTGAAGAATAAAGGGAAAGCTATTCAAGCTTCAGAGGTAAATGTTGCCAAGGCTAGTGGCAATGGTTCAGATTCAGATTCTTCGGGCTATTCGTGCCCAGCTCTTCCGTCAGTTGATGTTGCCGGTTCTACTTACCACATATGTCTTAGGAGGGGTTGGTTCTTCAGCTTTCATGAGTTGGAAAGAGGGGATGCTGTTCTTATGGGTAATGATCACAGATGCCCTATTGGTGGTATTGGTACCGTTCGGATTCGGATGAGTGACGGGATGATCCGGGAGTTGGCTGATGTGAGGTTCGTTCCTCAACTGAGGAAGAACATCATTTCACTTGGGGTATTGGAGGCAGCAGGCTATAGGGTGACTTTGGCGGATTCTCGCTTGAAGGTCACATTGGGGTCCATGATTGTGATGAAGGGAGTCAGGCGGAGTAACTTGTATTATCTACTTGGGAGCACGGTAGTTGATAGGGCGCTGACTACTTCTATGGCTAGACTGTGGCATTGTTTGGTGCTGGGATATATTATTGGTTATACCGTGCACAGATTGTTGAGAAGTGCTATGACCTGCAAATTGAAGTCCTGTGAGCACATTGGGATGAGCGAGAAGACCGAGGTGGAGTTCAGCACTTCTATCCATCGATCGAGAGGTCTTATTGGAGGTGTTCAATCAGGCATTCGGAGAGCTTTCTGAGGAGGCATTATCTTTGGTGAGGTAATCGTTTATTTTGTTTCCGTATGTTGGGGGGGATTGTACTAGGCATATTTGGGTTGCAACCAAGTCTCGTTGGTATACTAAAGCGCCTAGTAGTGTCCGCAACCTTGGAGGAGGTGTATGGGCAGAAAGGTTACCAGTTGTATTGTTCTATGTAGGTAGTCCTTTCTTGGCATTGGTGCGAGCTCATGCAGTTGGAGACACTTAGACGGAGAGGAGACAGTGGGCGACGTGATGAGATGACGTCGATTCAGTGAGCCGTTCTTTTCTGGAGGGAGGATCGGGTATTGTTGTCGAGCAGTGGATTGTAGTTCAGGTTCACAGGTTTTGGGTCATCTTATGCAGGATTGCCGCTGCTGCGTATAGAGTTGTTAGATCTGGTGGAGCTGCTGTCAGATTTTGGTTGGGCGTCTGGATATTGGGCTTAACCCAGCACTTGGTCAGCTATCGCTGATGTGGAGATTTGATCCGATTGCGCATTTAGGATTCAAAGAGTTCAATATCGGCTATCAGTGGGTGAGCTTCTGAGTTTGGTGCTGAGCAGGTTGTCATTTGGACTCTCGCAGGTGGAGAGTAATTGATCAGGTCAGCATGGAATATCGTCTCGGGTGGAGGTTGATCTACTTCCACATTGGGCTGGGGATTTCCCCACAATCCCAGGTCATTCTGCATTGGTTGGATTCAGCTTGAGGTGGCACAACATGGGAGTCATTTATTTATGGGTGCAGATGATGAGGTGGTTGATTTAGATGCAGCTGGTGGATCCGTTTTGGATACGGCCATTGTTTCACCTCAGGTGGAGGTGTTCGGATCGCTTCAGTTTGGGGTCGTTGATGATGCTATCAGCCGCAAGATGGATTGAGGGCCTTTGGAGGCCAAAGGTGAACTACGTAAAGGCTTGACTCCTTGGAGAGGATACGTAGGCAGTCAGTTTTCTGATGCAGCCGATTTGGTGAGCGACATCGACATTTGGGGTGAGTGTTCGCACTCCTATTTGGGTCTCAGCAAGTGAGACATTTGGTGTAGTCAGTGTAGGCTCAGTTCGATTTGGAGAGTAGACACAGTTGGTTTTGGGGTTGAGTGTTCGCACTCCTGTTTGGGTCTCGACGTGTTGTGGATGGGGTCCGTTGTCATGAGTCCGTTGCCATGGCATACTGGATGCAACAGTTGAGGCATTGGTTTGTTCGGTGTCGGCTCAGATTTGGGAAATCTTCGCCGAGGTGGAGATTTGTAGAATTGGCAGAGATCAGGTTCCAGGCTCAGGATTCAGGTTGTCAGGGTGGCGGTCGACCGGCCCGGTCGACCGCGTTCGTGCACAGGAGTTTCTGGGCATCAGGATTTGTTTTCCAGACCCGTTTCGTTTGGGTTTTCTATAAATACCCAAACTTGGTTTTAGGGTTTGTAAGCAAGGGGTTTTAGCAGCCATTGAGGGTGAGTTATTGGGCTTCTATTGTTGGAGCAATTGGGAGAGATCAAGAGTGACTTGTTGTGGGTTTTTGGGTGAGAGATTTGTAACCCTAGTTGTATCCTCTTGTTTCTAATAGTGAAAACTCCCCTCTCCTTTCCCCGTGGACGTAGGCATCTTGCCGAACCACGTAAAACTGGTGTTAGTGATTGTTTGTGCTTGTTGGTGTGTTGGTTTATCTTTTCTTGACGATTGGTTTGGATTCTCGAGGCGCAACAGTAGTTAAAGCACCACTTTGATGAGCCATTTGATATTCCTAGAAACATTCTTATGCTAAGAATCGGATTCAGTTTTATCTTTTGAAAATATATATGCGATCGGTAAAGCTATGAAAACACCATGTAACCACCTTTAAATCGTAACTCTTCTATAAGTAGGTTTATGATGCCTCCCCCCCTCCCCTAAAGAAATGCCGCTAAGCTTATCAATAAAAGTTTGTTTGAGTTTATAGGTATAGTTTATGTCGATCAATTATTCTAGGAGGGTGTTTTAAAAAAAAGAAAAGGAAAGAGTAGATTCATATCATATATACAAGTTCTTACCAAGAAAAAGAAACACTCCTCCTATCTTAGAAAGAAGCTTTACTATACAAATGAATCCTTAATTGTCAGCTGGCCAAACAATTCTGGGAAATTTTTATCCCAATCACTGGTATCCAAGCTCATCCCATATCTACATAACAATGCTTAGGAATGTGCACTAACAAAGATATTGAGCCTACAGTGAGGCTGCTATGGAGACTTGCTTTCCCAACCATTTGCTGGGTTGTATGGACTGTATGCAACAACTTCATATTGAATAGAGTCTCACCATCAACTGGCATCCAAGATAGCTTACTATCTCATTTTCTGGACATAGTTGCATCTAAGTGAGCTCTCATGCTCAAGGCAATTATTCGGAAAAGGGGGATCTCGGACCTGATCGCCTTGAGCGAGGAAAGCAACAGTGAAGGAGGCGAACAGTAGGAATATTATAACATTTTGGTATTATGGATTTTGGGAGTTTTGTGCATAGGCGGAGTCTTCTTTTGGATCTACATACAATATATGTATTTAGTTATACTATTGTGGGCTGTTAATTTCTCTTCTCTTTTGTATATCACTTTTGTATATTTATGGGTGATTTTCCTTTGTACTCTACTGTGTAGAGTGACGACATAGGTCTTTTCCTCTACCAATTTAGGAACTAGCATTAAATCACAACTATGTTGGAAACGGTGAATAAACGGTGAAAATCAGGTAAATTCGAAGCTACAGAAAATTCCTCTGGTCGGTCGACTGGTGGGGCCAAACCAGTCAACCGACAACATGCACGTTACAGGGTCCAAAATTAGTGTTCTGGTCGGTCAACTGATGGACCATTATCAGTCGACCGATGCACATTGATCAGTTGACTGATGAGGGACCATCAGTCGACCGATAGCGGGTAATTGGGTCAGTTTGTAGTTTTAGTTTCCTAGCCTATTTTGGATTGGATTGTTTATATAAATTGAAACACGTTTTGTTAGGGTTTCTTATTAGAGAAAAGAGATTTGTTTGAGCACTTTGAGAGGGAGATCATTGTGAGGGAGTGAGAGATTGTTGGTTAGGGTTATTTTGAATGTTTGAGTGAGTTGTAACCCGTTGTTTTCTCCTTCATATAGTGAAATCTCATCATCCTCTCCCCGTGGACGTAGGCAATTGCCGAACCACATAAATTCTCTATTTGTGTGTGATTTTTATCGTTCTTTTGTGAATTGCACTCGTTAGTTGTTCACCTCTCATTGCTTGACGACTCGTTTGGTTTGTACGCATGCTTCCACCATCGCAACAATTGGTATCAAAGCTATTAGGTTTTAGACCTAGGGTTTGGTTTGGGTTGATGGAAATTCGGTGTTGGAAGCTTGGATCTTGGAGTTCTAGGCTTCGGTGGAGATAGCATTGCAGAGTTACCGTCGAAGATCTCGCCTTCTTCATGTGGTTAGGAGTTCGTTTGGAATCTAATCTAGGGTTCAAGTCGGGTAATTTCACAAATCTATCAAGTTCAAATTTTTTCCTCTACAATTCAGAGTTAGCAAGTGATGGCAGGAGATAGTGGTGGAAGTAGCAAGGCTACGACGAGTATAGTTCAGGTTGCACTTCAGAATAAGAAGATCAGTGCTGTGAAGTATAACGGTAAGATCAAATTTTGGTTGTGGATGAGTGATGTGCAGGATGCATTGAATTCTCAAAACTTGGAAGAGACGGTTATGTCTCATGAGAGGCCACCAAAATATGACGAGGCGATATGGGACAAGATAAATCAAAATACATGTGGGGTAATTAGATCTTGTTTAGAACAAGAGTTGAAGTATGATATTATCGGTGTGACGTCTGCGATGAAGATGTGGGAGATTCTTAACAAAAAGTATCTTACAAAGAGTATTAAGAACCGATTTCACTTGCTGTGGAGATTATTCAGATTCCAGATATCCAGGGGTACCTCACTTGCAGATCATGTGAACAACTACACAAAGTTATTGTCAGACTTGGCGAATATGGATGAGAAGATATCAGATGAGTAGAAGGCGATTATTTTTTTGGGTTCCTTACCTAATGAAGAGTATGATACATTCGTGCTCACTTTATTGAACGGTAGATCTTTCATCACCTATAGTAAAGTGACTAACACATTGACGAATTTCGACTTGAGGAGGAAGAATAAAGAGTCTTCCAAAGCTAGCACTTCAGGAGAGGCCTTGTCGACGAGAGGAAGAAGTCCATATCCAAGAGGTGATAATCGAGGTAGGTCGAAGTCTAGAGGCCACTACCAGATTTTAAAGAACTACTGTGCCTTTTGCAAAGAACAAGAATATTGGAAAAGAGATTGTCAAAGCTTAGAGAGAAGGAGAACAGCAAATAGAAGGTCCCAAAGGCCAGTGAGGTGAATGTCGCTAAAGGTGGTGATGGTTCAGATGATTCATGCTTTTCTTTATTGATTATTCCAGAGGTTAACCATGTAGATGCATAGGATTGGATGCTGGATTCTGACGCTACTTATCATGTGACTCCTCGGAGAGATTGAATTGCATCTTTTGAGAAGCTCGATGGGGGTGTGGTGGTCATGGGAAATGATCAGTCATGTGGCATTTGTTGGATAGGTACCATTAGGATTTGAATGCACGATGGAGTTATTCAAGAGCTGAATAAAGTAAGATTTGTTCCTCAACTGAAGAAAAATCTTATTTCCATTGGAGCTTTGGAGGCAAAGGGATTCAATGTGACTTTTGAGAACGCTGTAGCAAAAGTTACTAAGGGATCTTTGGTAATGATGAAGGAGGTCTACGGTAAGAATATTTATTAGGGAAGCATCGAGATTGGCCAAGTAACTTTAGTAGTTTCAGAGGTGAATACGAGCAAATTTTGACACTACAGATTGGAGCACATAGGAGAAAAGTCACTGCAGGCATTGTGCAAGAAGGGACTATTGAAGGGAGCCAAGAGTGGGAAGATTAAATTCTGTGAGCACTGTGTTCTTGGCAAGAAAACTAAAGTAAAGTTTGAAACAGCTATTCATAGGACGGCGGGCATCTTGGACTATGTGCACATGGATGTTTAGGGTCCCACCAATATGACATCACTTGGTGGTCGATATTGGTTCATCACGTTTGTGGATGACTACTCTAGACATTATTGGATGTACACCATGAAGCATAAGAGTAAAGTCTTAGAGATATTTATGGAGTAGAAGAGGAGATTTGAACTACAGATATGAAGAAAAAGATCAAGACGTTAAGATCTGACAACGGTGGAGAGTATACATTAGACCCTTTTCAACAGCTATGTCGAGACGATGGCATAGAGAGACACTTCACAGTTAGTCATACACCGCAGCAGAATGGAGTGGTAGAGAGGTTGAATCGGTCTTTACTGGAGAAGGTCCGATGTTTGTTATCCCAAAGTAGTTTGGAGAAGATCTTTTAGGCTGAGGCACTTTCATATGTGAGCTACCTCATTAATAGGCTACCTTCATCTTCGATTGAGGGGAAGACCCCTATGGAGATGTGGTCGGGAGAGTCAGCACATGACTATGATCAGCTTAAGGTATTTGGGTGTCCTGTATTTTATCATGTTAAAATTGGTAAATGAGAACCTCGAGCTAGAAGGGCCATATTTGTGGGATTCAAGCATGGTGTGAAAGGTTACAAGCTTTGGGATCCAGTTGAGAAGAAGATTGTGCTGAGTAGAGACGTCACTTTTGATGAGGCTTCGCTCTTAAAGTCTCTCAGCTCTCATCAGGTGGAGAGCAACCCGATAGAGGAGACATCGCAGATGGTGGAGATTGATGCATCTTCACAGTGTCTAGATGAGACTGTATCTATTAGAGTGCTGACTGAGGTGATGCCAGGTGAGCATAGTGATGATTTGGAGGATACAGGTTCAGTAGAACAGGATCAGAGACCAACGACTCAGGTTTAGGATTCTATTACGGTTCGGAGACTCAGGAGAGACATACGCTTGCTAGTGAGGTATACAGATACAGTAGTTGCATATGCACTTCTGATAGAGAGCATCGATGAGTTAGTTCCTACTATATTTAGAGAGGCTAACAGAGTTCAAATGCTGATTTGTGGCAGGAGGCTATGCAGGAGGAGATGGAGTCTCTTCACAAGAACGATACATTGAAGCTTGTTAAGCTTCCAAAGGGGCGGAAGGTAATTAGTTGCAAATGGGTATATACCAAGAAGGAGGGCATTCAGGGCACTCCGGTGAGATTCAAAGCTAGGTTGGTAGTGAAAGGTTATGCATAGGAAGAAGGTATTGACTACAATAAGGTCTTTTCTCCAGTAGTGAAGCACTCTTCGATTCGGATCTTGCTAGCTTTCGTGGAACAATATAGTTTGGAATTAGATCAGTTGGATGTGAAAATAGCTTTTCTTCATGGTGATCTTAATAAAGAAATATATATGACTCATTCATTGGGGTTTCGAGCTGCAAGAAAGGAGAATTTGGTTTGTAGGTTGAAGAAATCGCTATACAGGTTTAAGCAATCTCTGAGATAGTGGTATAGGCTATTTGATGGGTTTATGCTCGTCCATTCATATATTAGGAGCCAGTTTGATCCTTGAGTGTACTATCACAAGTTTCATAGAGGTACGTATATTTATTTGTTGCTTTATGTCGATGACATGTTTGTTACTTCCATTTCCAAATCTGCCATAGATAAATTGAAAAAGTAGCTTTCGATCGAGTTTGAGATAAAGGATTTAGATGAAGTAAAGCGCATTTTGGGGATGGAGATCGACAGAGACAGAGATAAGGGCAAAATTTGTTTGACACATGTGGCTTATTTAAAAAAAGTGCTATAGCAGTTCAATATGAGTATAGAGACAAAGCCAGTCAGTGTACCTTTGGGAGCTCATTTGAAGCTTTCAGCTGACATTTCACCAAAGACAGTTAAAGATAGAGAGTTAATGTCAAAGACTTCATATGCGAGCATAGTGGAAAGTTTAATGTACGCCATGGTATATATGAGGCCAGATTTGTCACAGGCAGTTAGAATGGTTTCACGATACATGCACGACCCAGGTCCAGGTCATTAGGATATCATGAGGTGGATTTTGAGGTACATTCAAGGTACTCTTAATGTTGATTTGGTGTTTGAGCGGGACACTAGTGGTAGGCAATCGTGTATTGGTTATGTTGATTCGGACTATACTAGAGATTTGGATAAGCGCTAATCTACGACGGAGTATGTGTTTACTTTTACTTATGCGCCGGTGTGTTAGAGATGCACCTTGCAGTCTAATGTTGCTTTGTCAATGACAGAGGCAGAGTATATGGTGATTACGGAGGCTGTCAAGGAGGCGATTTAGCTTCGAGAACTTTTTAGAGGACCTTGGTGTTTCACAGCTGTTTGTCACCATTCATTGTGATAGCATGAGTGCTAGATATTTGGTAAAGAATCAAGTTTTCCATGTGAGGATGAAGCACATTGACATTCATTATCACTTCGTTCGAGATTTTCTTAAAAATGGGGATGTGAAGCTTAAGATGATCCACACAAAAGATAATCCAACAGATATGCTCACAGAGATGGTCCCGAGCAATAAGTTCGATCATTATAGAAGCTTGTTGCAAATTTGTACGTGTTGAGGCCTATCGAGGAT
Source organism: Asparagus officinalis (assembly GCF_001876935.1). Taxonomy (NCBI): domain Eukaryota; kingdom Viridiplantae; phylum Streptophyta; class Magnoliopsida; order Asparagales; family Asparagaceae; genus Asparagus; species Asparagus officinalis. The sequence continues at coordinate 119,713,753 of NC_033800.1, forward strand.
ATTTGGATGAACTACGGGTGGCTTAATCCCTTAGGAGAGGGAGTACGTAGGCAACCATATTAGTACAGCCGGATTTAGAGAGACAACACATTAGTGCTCATGTTGGTGTCGGATCAGTTTTAGGAACACTTCGTCGAGTGGAGAATTATTGGAAATGGCGAAGAAACGGTGAAAATTATGAAAAATTCAAAGCTACAAGAAATTCCTCTGGTCGGTCGATTGGTGGGGCCAAACCAGTCAACCGACAACATGCACATTACAGGGTCCGAAATTGGTGTTCTGATCAGTCAACTGATAGACCCTTATCAATCGATCGATGCACATTGATCAGTTGACTGATGAGGGACCATCAGTCGACCGATAGCGGGTAATTGGGCTAGTTTGTAGTTTTGGTTTCCTAGCCTGTTTTGGATTGGATTGTTGATATAAATTGAAACATGTTTTGTTAGGGTTTCTTATCAGAGAAAAGAGATTTGTTTGAGCACTTTGAGAGGGAGATCATTGTGAGGGAGTGAGAGATTGTTGGTTAGGGTTATTTTGAGTGTTTGAGTGAGTTGTAACCCGTTGTTTTCTCCTCCATATAGTGAAATCTCCTCATCCTCTCCCTGTGGACGTAGACAATTGTCGAACCACGTAAATTCTTTGTGTTTGTGTGTGATTTTGACTGTTCTTTTGTGAATTGCACTTGTTAGTGGTTCTCCTCTCATTGCTCGATGACTCGTTTGGTTTGTGTGCACGCTCCTGCCGTCGCACAACAAACTAGATATTGATATGTGTAAATACTCTTAAGTACTTAATTTTTATACAATGATAGGGCGCCTCGCCCTATTTTTACTTAAAAAAAACAAATGAATGGTGAAAGTACCCTAGAAAGGGGGGTGAATAGGGTATTTGCTAATCTAATCCGATTATAATGCCAAATTAAAACTTATTAACAATTTACCTAAGTAAATATGATATTCAACAAGTTATTTGCAAGGATACGTAATTAAACAAAGGCGATATAAACAATGAGTATAAGATATGAGAAATATACACCAAAAACAAAAGTAAACACATAATATGATCACAGAGTTTGGTCACCCTCAACCTACGTCTCTACTCCTTACCCTCGAGGAGAATCTCCGCTATTAACTCAAATAACTACACAATTGGTTTTTAACGCTCACTGATAAATGTTTATTACACATAATTGCAATCACACAATACACTCTCTAAGTGTTGACCTCGCCCGTGTCAACTTTCTCAAGTGCTCGGAATTACGACCTCTCCCTAGGATTTACTACCAACATCACTCTTCTTAGAATTGACCTCGTCTCTCACCAACCACTCCTCTCGGTGTTCTTGTGTATTACAATGTGATCTCAACAATAAAAGTACAATTAAAAATGATTTGTTCTTTAAACAAGATGAGAACTAATTGTAAGCTCACTCTCAATGACCCAATCACAACCGAAATATACTATATGTGAAATACTAAAAGCTGAAAAGAGTTGTGTGTGCAATCAATGAGAAATAACAAAATCAAACACAAATTAATCTAGCAATATATATATATATATATATATATATATAAAAATGAGCTAAATTAAAGAGTTAGAAAACTTCTCTAAACAAGAGATGAAGATGATGAGAATGAAAGCCTCAAACTTGAAATTTGAATTCCTTCTCTTGTGAAAACCTCTTCACATAAACAAATTTTGATCTTCAAAAACTTGAGATAAACATCCCAAAACCTTGTTAAAAACCCTTGTAAAAAATCAAGGCAAAAGGGGTATTTATATCCCCAAAAACTCATCTACCAAAACTAGTCGTTGGCTAGAAAACACGATCAGTCAACTGACTACAGTGTATCGGTCGATTGATGGAATTGACCGTTGGCAGATTTGATAGATTCTAGAATTTTTGCGTAGATGACTTTATAACATTAATTAAAAATAGTAAATTAACTCTAAAAATCATAAAGTTTTACGAAAAGTTTATACATATATAGATAAACATGTTAAAGAGAGAATTTCTAAAATATCACTTTTAGTTTGTGAGAAATTACTGTTTTAACATAGATATTCCAGATTCTAAAAATTACTGAAACACTTGATTTTGTAAAATCAATTTAATATAGTAAACCAACTCCAAAAATGATAAAAATTTTAAAAATATTTGTAAACATATAATAGAACATATTAGAAAAATAATTTCTCAAATTTTATTTCTCATTTGTAAAAAATCATTTATTTTGTAAACTGTTCAATAATAAGAAATCGTCAAACACTTAGTTTTAATGAAACGATTTCAAACAAGCTTGAAAATTCTTTTGAATGGATTTAAAGACTTATGAAAAGATGTAAAATTATATCACTAAGTCAATAATCCATAAACACGTTGTTTTCTCAATATGATAAACATGTTATTTTCTCAAAACGACGTATAATGCGATAAATATGAAACATATGTGCATGAATACGAATATATGTATTTGTTTCATATTTATTAAATATGAAACATATGTGCATGAATACGAATATATGTATTTGTTTCATATTTATATGGCTAAAACTCATCTATTAAAATATTTGTATGGCTAAACATATCTTTATGCAAAGTGAAACAACCAATGAAAGCATAAAATGAAACAACGTGTATGTGTAAAATTTGAGCTTTAAGCATAACACACAAAGTATAAACACCTAAACTAATATACCAAGCATTGGATCTTCAATTTGCTCGTCTTGGTTTATGGGAATGAAGCGATATGAATCTTGACTTGAATTGTGACGGTTTCAATCTAATATTTCTTCCATCCTCCAATGGATATGATCGTGTAGGCGTAAGTCCATCCAATCTCCAACATTGATGTTTGTGTAGATTTTCTAACAAAACAAATGCAAACACTCGACACACGATGTTAGGAATTGTTTGTTAATCATCAAAACTAGATTAGATAGTAGGCTCATAAACATGAGACCCAACAAGTGGAATCTGAGTCAACTGAGTCATCACACTGTCAAATAGACTTCTATCATAAATTTGAGTTATAGATAATGAATCTATATGTGTATATTCCTTTTTTGCTTTAATTCAATAAATTTCCCGTATTGGACAGTGAGATTTGAACTCATAATTTTTTATAAGAAATAAAGATGCTTATTATAGCCTCTTATCAGCTCATTGATCTGTTTGAAACTTTCTAGTTGAGGAACACTGTTATTGTAATTTTTCAACGGTTTACCACTAAAAAGAAAAAAAACTCTCTATAGTTGGGAAACTATATGTTTCCGTTAGAGTTGCAAAACAGATACATATATTTGTAAGTATATCTACACATCTGTATCCAGCAGATGTTGATTACTAATATAAAATATTTATATCCTACAAGATATGAATATGGATATATGTAAAAGTGAATATCCGGACATCTGAATATCCTAACAAATATCGGTCATATAGTTGAAAATTGGTTTGACTATTAGATCAATGGATCTAACTTCTGAGATAAATTTGATGATCTAAAGACCCGATATTAGCTTTTCAGATATGTTGAACATATAAATGTACTCTTATTTAAGAAATTTATTTTATTTAAAAAAAATTATACTTTTTTGTATTAGTGTTTACTTTTTGTTATCTAATCCTTATGTGTTTCGAACTTTGTATCTATGGATGAGTGTTGGAATATAAAAATATAATTCTCAATTCTCACATGACTTTGGAGTTTTGGTATAATAATTAAGAGAACTTTAAGATGATATCAGATCAACAAAGGTTCAAATCTCACAGACCATGAATTTAAAGCAAGTTTTCTAAATATTAACACTGCATTGAGTCTAGGTTTTAGCCCATAAAAATAATACTCAATTTACGGGAGCATATTAGAATATAAAAGTATAACCATCAACACTCAATATAACTTCAGAGTTTTGATTTAATTGTTAGAGAGACTTTAAGAATGAGTTTTTTTACTAAAACATATTTGTATTTATATTGATATCCGTAATTAATAAGTGGATATAAACATTATAATTATCATATCTGAATCGTAATATGTTAGCACTTGCAATATATATATTGACTAAGGCATGCAAGGAAATTGTGTAAACACATTAGTGAAAGTTAACAAATCACTCAAAAACCATTCTTCGAAACATATTTAAGTAATTTTCTCCTCTACCATAATTCAATAAAAACAAAAGAGAAGGAAGCCATAGCACCAATTAAGAATAAGACTAAGGGCCAGTTTGGTATTAGTTTTTGGACAAATTTTTAAAATAGACCTTTTTAGGAATTTATTTTTAAATACAACCCCTTTGAGATTTAATTGCCATTTTCAACCTAGTTTCAACGACCTGGATGAAACTGGATAGGAAATGGCAATTAAAGTTTAAATTTCACGGGATTTAAGCTCTCATAAAGTTTAGTGTCTGATCAGCGAATAAAATTCCATGAAATTTATTGTCTATAATCACCTATGAAGTTTGGGTGGCTTTTAAACATTAGGACCCTTTCGACGTTGCACAAAAGCCATTACTTTACGTTCAGCTAGCACTAAAAAGACTACTCCTAGTAGAAGTGGTAGAATTAAACCAATTATTTCCGTTGGAACAACAATGTACATTTTTGATTTTCTATTCACTCATGATCTGGCCTGACCTGGTCGACCGGATCATGATATTTCACTTATGATCTGGCCTAACCTAGTCGACCCAATCATGATATTGAAGGATGAGACCTTTTCTCGAAAAACTCCTCATCCCGAGAAGTTTTGAAGATGGTGCATTAATGAATCTTGTTACTTCGAATGGAATCTCCGCCCGCCTCACTTGACTGAGCATAAGCGAAGTCAAGGGATTTCCTTATAACTAATGGCTGAGAGTAAGCAATCCACCCCCCTTCATTCAACTTGTGGTTGAGTCATTAACTCTGGGTCGGGAATCAGTCTTATTCTCTATTGCTAATGTTAGAACCAAGGAAAGAAAGTTTGAAATCACACAATTTTGGGAGAATTTCTTACTATTATTGAATAGCAAACATAGCTAATAAATAGCAGTACATCTAACAGAAAAGCGAATAACAACCCACTATTTTAGAGGCCTATAATCATGGGGTATGACTAGACTAAATCAAAATAGAAAACAATTTATCCCTTAAGACTAGGACTTATTAATGCAAACAAGGAATAACTTTATCATCCTCCCTTAAACTGAATGCTGTCAATCATTCAGTTTATCCTTAGATATGCACACACACCTATGAAATCACGCATCTTCACGAACACATCGAGCTTTAGTGGCTTTGTCAAAATATCTGCGATTTGCTATTGAGTGGAACACTACACTAATTCAACAACTTCATCTTTGACGAGATTTCGAAGAAAATGAAAACGCACATCGATATGTTTGATGCGACCATGCATAACTGGATTTTTTGATAGTTTAATGGATCAGATGTTGTCGCAGTGAACCACCGTCAGTTTGCTTTGAACATGATTAAGCTGCTCCAAAATCCTTCTTAGCCACACAGCTTAGCAAGCACTAGAAGCAACAGTGACGAACTCAGCCTCTGTAGTCGAAAGAGTGACAACCGGCTATTTCTTTGAAGACCAAGAAACTGAACCCGAACTTAAAATAAAGACGTAACCTGAAGTGCTCTTTCGATCATTTTGATCACCAGCATAGTCGCTATCCATGTAGCCAACAAGATCCTCAATTCCACCCTTCTTGTAAAATAACCCAAAATTGACAGTGCCCTTCACATACCGTAACACCCTTTTCACTGCTTGAGAGTGAATTTTAGTAGGTCGTTCCATGTATCTGCTAATTAAACTAACCACAAACATTAAATCAGGATGAGTGGCAGTCAAGTACATAAGGCTGCCTACCATCTGTTTGTAAAGAGTACCATCGATCCTTATTCCATCTTCATCCTTGGTAAGCTTAAAACCAGGAACCATTGGATTATGCACTGGATTGCACTGATCCATATTAAATCTTTTCAAAACCTCCTGAGCATACTCCCCTTGACTAATAAAAATACCATCCAACCTTTGCAACACTTCAATCCTAAGAAAATACCTCATCTTACCAAGATCAGTCATGTCGAATTCGTGCATCATGGATTTATTAAAGTGCTCAAACATAATCTCATCATTACCAGTGAATATAAGATCATCAACATAAAGGCACACAATTAAGAATTTACCTCCATCTGCCTTCTAGATGAATAGAGTGTGCTCATAGGGACACTTCTCAAAGCCTTCTTGAACAAAATAGGTCTCTATTTGACTGCACCAAGCCCTAGAGGCATGTTTAAGTCCATACAAGGACTTTTTTAGTCGATACACCTTAGGTTCTTTTCCCTTGTGTTTATATCCTGGTGGTTGGTCTACGAACACTTCTTTATCAATCTCTCCATGCAAAAATGTAGATTTAACGTCTAGTTGGTAGACCTTCCAACTTTTCTGGGCGGCAAGTAAAATTACTACTCGAATGGTATCCAAGCGAGCTACTAGAGCAAACACCTCAGCATAATCAACTCCATACTGTTGGTTGTACCCTTTCGCCTGTTGGCCTTCTTGTTTTGATGATGTTTAACAAACAATTTACCACTAATGTTGTTTGTCTAGTATTTGTGTTTTCGTATTTATTGTAGACAAACAACGTAGTTGGAGGATGGATGGATTGCGCCATAACGATCATATCAAATGGAGGTTGGCGGAATGTCGGTGAAGCAACATACAATTCATAGTTAAAGATCAAGTTCAAGCTTCATCCGCAACGTGTACCAAGTCAAGCTTAATTGAAGATCAAGATTGCTTGGGTAATGTAGTTTAGGATTTATATTATGTGTGTTAAGTACTCTAAGCTCAATTATCTATACACACACATTTTATTAGTTTCCTTGTATATATATGTAATCACATATATATACAACACAAGTTTTGGTTTTCATGTTTATAAATATGAAATTACATGTTTCATATTTATTATTGTGATTTGGTTTATCTACATAGATATGAAACAAATATATCTTCATATACATACTCATAGGTTTCATTTTCTATTGTATTTGTAAAAATATTGTATTCTTAGTTTGTAGACTTTAATATCAGTTTATACATGTTTTACTAAGTCTACAAAAACATTTCACAAAGTTTCAAAAGTTGGTTTATGTCAAAACATCAAAATTCAAGTATCTCATATTTTCATGTTTTGGACTAGTTTGTAAAATGATGATATTTTTCATTTAGGAAGTCCTTTTTCGAAACCAGTCGTTGTAGCATGTTTATATCATGTCTACAATCATTTTCCAAAGTTTTACATTTTTTGGAATTTATTTGATATTTTTAAACAGCGTTTTAAAATCAGATAACAGTTTTTCAGAACCTGTCATATCTGTTTTCGGTCGACCGCACCGGTCGACCGAACCTGAGGTCAAAAGTTCACTGGGCGACAGAAGCTTGTCAGTCGACCAGTCCGGTCGACCGATGAAAATTTTCGGTCGACCGACGAAATTTTCGGTCGACCGACGCCGTCCAGTTCATGTTTAAGAGTTTGGTTTGTGAAGATAATTTCACAAGGGCTTGAGGAGATAATCTTTGGTGTTTGGGCTTCAAATCATCTCTCTCACTCTTTTCATTTATTGGAGAAGTTTTCTAAACTCAATCTAGCTTTACAATTTATTATTTTGATTATAATTTCATAAGCTAGATTTCATATTGAGTTTAGTTTAATTGTTTTATTGATACTCTTTGTTCACACACAACCTATTGAGCTTATTGTATTTGCATACATTATATAATTGGGTTGTGGGATAGTGTGACATTGAGTTGAGCCTAATTGAGTTCTCACCTTGTTAGAGAGAACAATCATTTGCTATATTGTGCTTAATTGTTAAATCACTTTGTAATACTCTTGTACACCGAGTGAGGAGTGTGTGGTGAGAGTCGGGGATCGTCCCAAGAGGAGTGGCGTCGGTTGACGTGCCTAGGGAGAGGTTGTAACCGAGCACTTGAGGGAGACACGGCTAGGTCCAACACTTAGTGGGTGTAGAGTGTGATTGCAAGAGTGTGAGTTGTAGAGTTTTCGGTTAGCTAGAAAACCGAGTGTGTAGAAGAAGTTCCGGCTTCCAAACCGGATTGTGTTAGTGGATTTCTCCCCGAAAGTGGGGAGCGGAGACGTAGGACGGAAGGTCCGAATTCCGTGATCATATAGTGTGTTTGAGTGTGCTTTGGCGTTCATTTATATTCATGCTCATATCTTATATCGCCATTGTCATTTACTCTTAGTTCACTTTATCCACTATCTTGTTTAGATGGTTTATCCCTTGTGTTAGTTTATATATCTTTGCATATGCATATTCTTGCACATAACCCTTTGTACACCTATCTTGCAAGAATATAACTTGTAAATTAGTTTTAATTGGCATTTAATCGGATTAGATTAGCATAAGACCCTAATCACCCCCTATAGGGTCTAACAATTGGTATCAGAGCTTGGTGCTCTTTGATTTAAGGTCTAACCGCATTGAGTTAAAGATCCAAGTTATCTTTGTGTGCTAATCTTGTTTTGATTGCATTTTTTGTCTTGCTTGCACATATATATTTATCATGATCATGAAGCGTGCACATTTGTTAGGCTATGAATCTAATGTTGCTCCTAAATTCATTAATTTTCCCTATGCACAATGGGCTTCTAGATTTAAAATTTTTGTGCAATCTAAAAATATTGATTTATGGGGAATTATTGATGATGCTTATATTGTACCCACTATGGAGAAATCCAAACAATATTTTGTTAGAATATTTGCTAAATGCTTTTAATTCATCTATGTCTAACAAGTTTGTTCATTTTGATAGTGCTTACAAAGTTTGGAAATTTATAGAAGCACATCAAGGGGACTTGGAGGCGATCCGACAAGCTTTGGAGGATCCCGCTTCAAGTTCTAAAGGAGCTTCATGCACACGGCCACTAGGCGATAGCCCTAGTGAGGTTTGCAAGTTTGAAACCACTAATGATTTATCTAGTGATGAACTTGCTTGTGCTAGTGAAAAATTGTTGCATGCCTTTAACAAATTGCATAAAGATTTTGTTGATTTACAATGCAAGCATGATAATTTAAAATCCGATCATGAGAAGCTAGTGTCTAAATTTAATGTCATTGAAAATGAAAATACTATGCTTAAAGAAAGCAATGACTCATTAAATTTGGAAAATGAAAATTTGATCTCATCTATTGCTAGCCTATCTCATGCTAAGATTGATGCCATGTTAGAAGTAGAGAACATAAAGAATGATACAGCTTCTTTTATAAATAACTATTTATGTTCTACTTCTAAAAATGCATATGTGCCTAAAAATGAAGATTTGAATCTTATGAAAAATAGTATTTCATCTTTAGATTCAACTTTGAAAATATGCATTAATAATCATAAGAGGCTTATGGACATGTGTGCCAAGACTAAGTCAAAATCATCCACTCATTATGCACACATGTATAGCAAAACTTATAAGTGTTCTATTTGCGGCCGTCAAGGTCATTTAGCTAAGTTTTGTTATGATGCACACAAACATAAGAATTCTAATGTTCCTTGTGCATCTCATATAGCTTCTTCATCTTGTACACTTACACATTCACATGCTCATTCTCACAAAGTTCATCATAAGCATGCTAGTGTGTTCAAGTGTGATTATTGTGGTCGTTTTGGTCATTTGGCCAAATATTGCTTTGATTTGAAAAGAAAATCTCATTTGACAAATGCTTCCAATAGACCACATGTTTTTAAATGTGATGTTTGTGGTAGGTTTGGACATCTTGCTAAATTTTGTTTTGATATACAAAAAGCTTCTAAATTGCAATATGTTCCAAATAGACCATTGTTTAAGAATGTTTCTCATTTGCAAAATAATTTTAAAAGAAAATCTTTATTTGCAAATGATTCCCGTGCACGAGCTAATGGTCCACAAAAACAAATGGATCTCTTTCATTGCACAAATTGCAATCGGAAGGGTCATTTGAATGAATATTGTTTTGACCATGTTAGTGCACCATATGTGCCTAAGAGGGTTCATAACCCTAAGGCTTTGAGCTTTAATGATAGGGGTCATGTCCCTAAATCTTTTGGTACCAAGAGTTCTTGGGTACCAAAACAAATTTAAATTTTAAACCAAGAATTTTAGTATTCTTATTTTTTCCTTTTTCTTGGTTATTTGAAAATTATGCTTTGAAACTTTTTATGAAAACAAATTTTCTTTGGTCAAATTCTTATGTTTTCATAATTCCTAGTTTTGATTTTGATGAGAGGTTTGTATTTATATAACCCTCCGGATTTATTGGGTGTTTATTCCCAAATCATGTTTACCGGATGCTAAAATGTTCATATGGGTTAATACTAACTCAAGAGCTAGATAGAGTTGCCTCTCTTGATTTTTGAAAATCAATGATGATTTGGTTTTATGATTTAAACTTTGATTTATGATTTCAATTGGTTGATTTGTTTTCATTTGAAAACTTTTTACATGATTCTCATGTTTCTCTTATTTTGATTTCATAAATCTATTTTATATATTGGCTTTTATGATATGAGACAATATGTTCATCTTGATATACTTATATATGTTCTCATTATCTCTTGAATGTGAGTGATTTTTGGCATATTATTTATGCTTGCTCACATGTTTGCCATGATCTTTTATTGCTTATATTTCATATGGCTTTTTGATAGGGGGAGCTATTCCCTATATTTGTTTTATACTCACCTATGCTTATTGATAGGGGGAGCTTTCGCTCTCTTAATCCTTTTGTCCCCTTTTTGATGTTGTCAAAGGGGGAGAAATATTGTGAGTATACATTTATATGCATGTGTATTATCTTGTATATGTTCATTTCCTTCATGCATATACTTCGTTTTGTAAATTGTTTGTCATCATCAAAAAGGGGGAGATTGTTGGCCTTCTTGTTTTGATGATGTTTAACAAATAATTTATTACTAATGTTGTTTGTCTAGTGTTTGTGAGTATACATTTATATGCATGTGTATTATCTTGTATATGTTCATTTCCTTCATGCCAAATATTTCTCAAAGTTTCATCAAGTTTGGAATTGATTTGTTATGTTTAAAGGAATTTACAAATTCACGTTTTCGTTCGTGCACATGTTCGTGCATGTTTTACAAAACAGATGAGTTTTCGCAAATGGGAAGTGATATTTGAAAACTTCTTTCTCTGACATGTTTATCTACATGTTTAGAAACTTCCCTCAAAATTTTACTATTTTTTGAGTTGATTTACTGTGCCAAATTGCTTTTACAAAATCGTGTATCACAGCAGATTTTTAGAAACTGTATTTCTGTGTTCAAACATTTATTTCTCTCAACTGGGAAATGATTTTTCAGAAATTCTTTTTCTAACATGTTCTTATACATGTCTAGAACATTCCCTCAAAATTTCACAATTTTTGGAGTTGATTTACTATTTTGAATTGATTTTACAAAACTGGATATGCAGTGCTACAGTAATGCGGTCGACCGGGAGTGTCACCGCGGTCGACCGGAAAATGTCCAGAGAGCTTTTTTTGTTGCTGTGAACAGTGCGGTCGACCGGACGAGGCTCTGCGGTCGACCGGTCAGGTTACCGTTGCACAGTAAAGGCTAGTTCTGTTTTTTGTTTATTTTAATGTTTTGGGGGTGTTTTTATTGGTTTTTGGGGTTGTTTCATGAGCCTATATATACCCCATGCCCTCATACCTCTAAGGTAACTCAAGAAATGTTTTAAACAAGTTTAAAGAGTTTTAAACAAGGGTTTAAGTGAGTTTTAGTGTTTGTTTGGTTTGAAGATTATTTTCACAAGTGGAGGAGATCATCTTCTTGTTTGGGCTTCATATCTCCATCTCTCCATCTTGATCTAGAGAAGTTTTCCTAAACTCAAGTCTAGCTTTTATTTATAATTATTTGTTGATTATCATTTCTATTAAAGCTAGTTTTATATTGAGTTTAGTTTGATTTGATTTACTCTTTGTTTGCACACACAACCATTGAGCTTATTGTATTTGCATACATTATATAATTGGGTTGTGGGATAGTGTGACATTGAGTTGAGCCTAATTGAGTTCTCACCTTGTTAGAGAGAACAATCATTTACTGTATTTGTGCTTAATTGTGAGATCACTTTGTAATACACTTGTACACCGAGTGAGGAGTGTGTGGTGAGAGTCGGGGATCGTCCCAAGAGGAGTGGCGTCGGTTGACGTGCCTAGGGAGAGGTTGTAACCGAGCACTTGAGGGAGACACGGCTAGGTCCAACACTTAGTGGGTGTAGAGTGTGATTGCAAGAGTGTGTGTTGTAGAGTTTTTGGTTAGCTAGAAAACCGAGTGTGTAGAAGAAGTTCTGGCTTCCAAACCGGATTGTGTTAGTGGATTTCTCCCCGGGAGTGGGGAGCGGAGACGTAGGACGGAAGGTCCGAACTCCGTGATCATATAGTGTGTTTGAGTGTGCTTTGGCGTTCATTTATATTCATGCTCATATCTTATATCGCCATTGTCATTTACTCTTAGTTCACTTTATCCACTATCTTGTTTAGATGGTTTATCCCTTGTGTTAGTTTATATATCTTTGCATATATATATAATTCATCATATAGGATATATCTCATTGTTTATATTGCATATTCTTGCACATAACTCTTTGTATATCTATCTTGCAAGAATATAGTTGTTAATTATTTTTAATTGGCATTTAATCGGATTAGATTAGCATAAGACCCTAATCACCCCCCCTCTAGGGTCTAACATTGCCAAGAGCCTCGCCTTGTATTTGTCTACCTTCCCTTTTTCATTGAGTTTTGTTTTAAAAACTCATTTCACTCCAATTGTCTTCACCCCGGCGGCAACTCAGTGAGTTCCCACGTGTCATTTTGCACAATAGCTTTGATCTCAGTGTCTATAGCTTGTCTCCATGTGCTACTCTTCACTGCCTCTTCGTATGTTAATGGGTCACTATCAGAGAATAGGGCTAGGTGAGCCATATTAATATTTTCTTCATTGGAGAGACCCTGCCCACTTACATAATCTTGCATCCACCCAGGTGGTTGTCGAACTCGTCCTTCATGAGAAGGGTTGTCATCATTTGAGGATTCTTCGCTTTCGGTTGAGCTATTTTAAACTGAACCATTGTTGCCCAGGTTAGTTTCAGGAGTGGCAGCTTTAAGAATAACATTTATTTCAAGATCCTCTCTATGGTCGCCATTTGTATCTAAAGTTACATCTTCTTCCCACACCAAAATGGTAATGATAGTCTCCTTGTGATTAACATCCCAATCCCATCATTTATCTTCCTCAAACACGACATCTCAGCTCATAATTACTTTTTGAGAGATAGAATCAAATAACCTGTAAACTTTGGACTCTTCATTTACCCCGAGTAAAATGCACTTCAGACTTTTGCCATCAAGTTTTACCATCTTGTTATCTTGTACATGAACGTGAGCAATGCATCCAAAAATCCTAAAGTGATTTACGAAAGGCTTGAAACCACTCCAAACTTCTTCTGGTGTCTTGTTTCTCATGGCAAGAGTTGGGCTTCTGTTTAAGACATGCACTGTCCAGTTCACTGCTTCAGGCCAAAAGCTCTTCGGAATTTGTTTTTCTGACTGCATACTATGCACCACATTCATGATAGTGTGATTCTTTCGTTTCGCAACCTTATTTTGTTGGGTGTATACGCAGCTGTTAACTACCTCTGTATGCCATGCTCGTCACAGAAGAGAGTAAACTCTTAAGATGTAAACTCTCTCCCACGATCGGTTCGAAGAGTCTGTTTGAATACCCCAGTTTCTTTCTCAACCCTAGCTTTAAAGGATTTAAAGGTACCAAATGCTTCTGATTTAGTAACCAAGAAATAAACCTAACCTTTTCTGCTAAAGTCATCAATAAACGTAATAAAGTACCTCTTTTTACTATTTAAAATTGGACTTATTAGCCCAGAGATATCTGAGTGTACTAGCTGAAGAATTCCTGACACTCTGTGTATGCTCTCCTTTGGAAAAGGATCACGATGCTGTTTTCCTATCAAGCAATCTTTGTAGATCTTTGACGGAGCTTTCAACTGAGGCAATCCATCCACCATATTCTTTTGTTGAATTACTATGAGACCATTCCAACTCAGGTGACCATAACGACAGTGCCAAAGATATGTTTGATCTTTGGTCATAGAGGAGAAACAACTTTCTTCATTTGGTGGTGGGCAGCAACCAATCATAACAAACATTCTGTTGGATGCCATCCGGGTTTCAATGATCAAATCCTTTTTAGGGTGATAGATCTTGCACTTTTCATGTTGCATAAATACTATGAGACCTTTCTCTTGCAGCTGATCAATACTTAATAAGTTATTTTTAAGCTCGGGCACAAAGAAAACTCTAGTAATTACATGTTTGATTCTATGTATCTCCATTCGTATGTTGCCCTTCCCTTGCACAATAAGACTTGTATCATTGCCCAGCTTCACCATTTCTCGAAAGGTGTCATCAAATTGTGAGAACAACTCTCTTTTCCCACACATGTGATTACTGCACCTAGAGTCAAGGAACCACAAATGATTTCTTCCAGTTTCTTTGTCATCTACATATGCCATTAAAAGCATCTCCTCATTGGTCTCAACAAAGTTAGCCTTTGTGTCCCTCGCTTTTTTTGGACATTCCCACTGAAAATGACCGAGTTCGTGACAATTACAACATTCTAGGCTAGAGTTATCAGACACAAACCTACCCCTTCCTCTTCCTCTTCCTCGATAAGAGACCCTACCACCTCCTCTTCCTCCAGGCTGAACTCCGTGAGTAATCTGAAGGGCTTGTTCATCTATGGCGTGATGATTGATCCACTACTCATGCACCAAGAGACTACTTTGAAGCTGATCTATATATAGGGTATCCAAGTCATTTGATTCCTCGATCGAGCACACAATGTAGTCGTACTGTAGTGTCATGGATCTCAGGATCTTCTCGATGATCACCACATCATCCATTTTCTCGTCATGCATTCTCATCTTATTGGCTATGACGAGGGTTCTGGCAAAGTAGTCATTCACCGATTCCCTTGCTTTTATTTGCAGCACTTCAAATTCCCGGCGAAGAGCTTGGAGTTGTGCACGCTTGACCCGTGTTGTCCCCTGGTACTTCTGCTTCAAGGAGTCCTAAATATCCTCTGTTGTGTCTTTCTTCAAGATCGTCTCTAGAATGGATCGATCAATGGCTTGGAACAGATAGTTCTTAGCCTTCAAGTCTTTTAACTTTTGATCCTTAATTACCTTCCTTTGTTCCGCAGTGAGATCTGTCCCTTATGCTACTACAGAGATCCTGGTTTCTATCACACTCCAATATTCCTTTGAACGCAGAAAATTCTCTATAAGCATACTCTAGTGATCGTAGTGTCCATCGAACCTTGGAATAGCAGGTTGGACAAAGTTGCTCTCACTTACCATGATGTTGCAACCTTTCTCTGATACCAAATGTTAGAACCAAGGAAAGAAAGCTTGAAATCACACAATTTTGGGAGAATTTCTTACTATTATTGAATAGCAAACAGAACCAAGGAAAGAAAGCTTGAAATCACACAATTTTGGGAGAATTTCTTACTATTATTGAATAGCAAACATAGCTAATAAATAGCAGTTGGGAGAATTTCTTACTATTATTGAATAGCAAACATAGCTAATAAATAGCAGTACATCTAACAGAAAAGAGAATAACAACCCACTATTTTAGAGGCCTATAATCGTGGGGTATGACTAGACTAAATCAAAACAGAAAATAACTTATCCCTTAAGACTAGGACTTATTAATGCAAACAAGGAACAACTTTAACAGACACTAAACTTTATGGGATTTTAAATCCCGTGAAATTTGGGTGATAATAGACAATAAACTTCACGGAATTTTATTCACTGATCAGACACCAAACTTCATGAGAGCTTAAATCCCGTGAAATTTAAACTTTAATTGACATTTCCTATCTAGTTTCAGCCAAGTCACTGAAACTAGGTTGAAAATGGCAATTAAATCTCAAAGGGGTTGTATTTAAAAATAAATTACTAATAGGGTCTATAATCACCTATGAAGTTTGGGTGGCTTTTTCATTAGCACTGTTAATCAGATACTAAACTTTATGGGATTTTAAATCTCGTGGAGCTTTTGGATTTTAATTTGCTATTTTCGACCCAGTTTCAGGCAGGTGGCTAAAACTAGGCCGAAAATAGCAATTAAAATTCAAAGGGGTTGTTTTCAAAAAAATTAATAGGGTCTATTTTAAAAATTTGCCCTTGTTTTTTAGAGTACTTCTACTTATTTTTTTCAATAAGCAAACAATAATGGTATTTAGTGAAAAGTTTTTTTGATATGCTTATTAAAACTGCTACTGCTTTTAAAGAAGTACTTTTAAAAGTAATATGAACTTCTGCCTTTTTCAGTTTATATACTATTTACATCTTTTATCTTTTAATAATTGTTAGTTATAGATGGATAATGATACACTCAGATAACTGAGACTTATCTTATTTTATAGATAAGATATGTAACTAAATCTAACTGGATTAGAATTAAATCTTTTTGTATTGTGAAAAGAGAAAATAGACTGAAAAGTATATGTTCATCTTCTCCTTCCTCTCCCCCCCCCC